>NW_026909191.1:0-128574 GCF_033115175.1 Lepus europaeus
GAGCCCCCTGGCTGGCTGCAGCCACAGGGAACGGGGGTTCTGAGTTGGCAGCCCCCATTCCCGAAGCATCCACGGGCAGTTCCCCGAAGGGCTGACACCGGCTGCGCCTCAGCAGCCAGACAACCTCCCTCCCTCTGGTCGGGCACTGCAAGCCACACAGCCACTTGTGTCCCCTGTGTCCCTGGAGGCCGCAGCGCGTTTTGGGTTTTGGCGCGGACGGGCCCCTCTCGGCTTCCGTAGTCCATTTGCCCCGGAGCCTGCCAGACCCCTTGCCCAGGGGCGGGCCCTGCTGAGTCCCTGAGTGCCTCCTGAGTTCCTGCCACCACCCTTGGGCCGGGATGTGGTGCCACCTTGTGCGTAGAAGCCCTGCACACAGGCAAGAAGCCCCCCAGGCCCGCGGGCGCGCCCGACCCCTGGAGCCCCCTGGCTGGCTGCAGCCACAGGGAATGGGGGTTCTGAGTGGCAGCCCCCATTCCCGAAGCATCCACGGGCAGTTCCCCGAAGGGCTGACACCGGCTGCGCTCAGCAGCCAGACAATCTCCCTCCCTCTGGTCGGGCACTGCAAGCCACACAGCACTTGTGTCCCCTGTGTCCCTGGAGGCCGCAGCGCATTTTGGGTTTTGGCGCGGACGGGCCCCCTCTCGGCTTCCGTAGTCCATTTGCCCCGGAGCCTGCCAGACCCCTTGCCCCAGGGGCGGGCCCTGCTGAGTCCCCGAGCGCCTCCTGAGTTCCTGCCACCACCCTTGGGCCGGGATGTGGTGCCACCTTGTGCGTAGAAGCCCTGCACACAGGCAAGAAGCCCCTAGGCCCGCGGGCCGCGCCCGACCTGGAGCCCCTGGCTGCTGCAGCCACAGGGAACGGGGTTCTGAGTTGGCAGCCCCCATTCCCGAAGCATCCACGGCAGTTCCCGAAGGGCTGACACCGGCTGCGCCTCAGCAGCCAGACAACCTCCCTCCCTCTGGTCGGCACTGCAAGCCACACAAGCCACTTGGGTCCCCTGTGTCCCTGGAGGCCGCAGCGCGTTTTGGGTTTTGCGCGCGGACGGGCCCCTCTCGGCTTCCGTAGTCCATTTGCCCCGGAGCCTGCCAGACCCCTTGCCCCAGGGCGGGCCCTGCTGAGTCCCCTGAGTGCCTCCTGAGTTCCTGCCACCATCCTTGGGCGGGATGTGGTGCCACCTTGTGCGTAGAAGCCCTGCACACAGGCAAGAAGCCCCCAGGCCCGCGGGCGCGCCCGACCCTGGAGCCCCCTGGCTGGCTGCAGCCACAGGGAACGGGGGTTTCTGAGTTGGCAGCCCCCATTCCCGAAGCATCCACGGGCAGTTCCCCGAAGGGCTGACACCGGCTGCGTCTCAGCAGCCAGACAACCTCCTCCCTCTGGTCGGGCACTGCAAGCCCACACAGTCCACTTGTGTCCCCTGTGTCCCTGGAGGCCGCAGCGCGTTTTGGGTTTTGGCGCGGACGGGCCCCTCTCGGCTTCCGTAGTCCATTTGCCCCGGAGCCTGCCAGGACCCCTTGCCCCCAGGGGCGGGCCCTGCTGAGTCCCTCAGTGCTCCTGAGTTCTGCCACCACCCTTGGGCCGGGATGTGGTGCCACCTTGTGCGTAGAAGCCCTGCACACAGGCAAAGAAGCCCCTAGGCCCGCGGTGCGCGCCCGACCCTGGAGGCCCCCTGGCTGGCTGCAGCCACAGGGAACGGGGGTTCTGAGTTGGCAGCCCCCATTCCCGAGCATCCACGGGCAGTTCCCGAAGGGCTGACACCGGCTGCGCCTCAGCAGCCAGACAACTCCCTCCCTCTGGTCGGGCACTGCAAGCCACACAGCCACTTGTGTCCCCTGTGTCCCTGGAGGCCGCAGCGCGTTTTGGGTTTTGGCGCGGACGGGGCCCCTCTCGGCTTCCGTAGTCCATTTGCCCTGGAGCCTGCCAGACCCCTGCCCCTGAGGCGGGCCCTGCTGAGTCCCCGAGCGCCTCCTGAGTTCCTGCCACCACCCTTGGGCCGGGATGAGGTGCCACCTTGTGCGTAGAAGCCCTGCACACAGGCAAGAAGCCCCCCAGGCCCGCGGGGCGCGCCCGACCCTGGAGCCCCCTGGCTGGCTGCAGCCACAGGGAACGGGGGTTCTGAGTTGGCAGCCCCCATTCCCGAAGCATCCACGGGCAGTTCCCCGAAGGCTGACACCGGCTGCGCCTCAGCAGCCAGACAATCTCCCTCCCTCTGGTCGGGCACTGCAAGCCACACAGCCACTTGTGTCCCCTGTGTCCCTGGAGGCCGCAGCGCATTTTGGGTTTTGGCGCGGACGGGCCCCTCTCGGCTTCCGTAGTCCATTTGCCCGGAGCCTGCCAGACCCCTTGCCCCAGGGGCGGGCCCTGCTGAGTCCCCGAGCGCCTCCTGAGTTCCTGCCACCACCCTTGGGCCGGGATGTGGTGCCACCTTGTGCGTAGAAGGCCCTGCACACAGGCAAGAAGCCCTAGGCCCGCGGGCGCGCCCGACCCTGGAGCCCCCTGGCTGGCTGCAGCCACAGGGAACGGGGGTTCTGAGTTGGCAGCCCCCATTCCCGAAGCATCACGGCAGTTCCCCGAAGGGCTGACACTGCTGCGCCTCAGCAGCCAGACAACCTCCCTCCCTCTGGTCGGGCACTGCAAGCCACACAGCCACTTGTGTCCCCTGTGTCCCTGGAGGCCGCAGCGCGTTTTGGGTTTTGGCGCGGACGGGCCCCTCTCGGCTTCCGTAGTCCATTGCCCCGGAGCCTGCCAGACCCTTGCCCCAGGGGCGGGCCCTGCTGAGTCCCTCAGTGCCTCCTGAGTTCCTGCCACCACCCTTGGGCCGGGATGTGGTGCCACCTTGTGCGTAGAAGCCCTGCACACAGGCAAGAAGCCCCTAGGCCCGCGGGCGCGCCCGACCCTGGAGCCCCCTGGCTGGCTGCAGCCACAGGGAACGGGGGTTCTGAGTTGGCAGCCCCCATTCCGAAGCATCCACGGGCAGTTCCCCGAAGGGCTGACACCGGCTGCGCCTCAGCAGCCAGACAACCTCCCTCCCTCTGGTCGGGCACTGCAAGCCACACAGCCACTTGTGTCCCCTGTGTCCCTGGAGGCCGCAGCGCGTTTTGGGTTTTGGCGCGGACGGGCCCCTCTCGGCTTCCGTAGTCCATTTGCCCTGGAGCCTGCCAGACCCCTTGCCCCAGGGGCGGGCCCTGCTGAGTCCCGAGCGCCTCCTGAGTTCCTGCCACCACCCTTGGGCCGGGATGAGGTGCCACCTTGTGCGTAGAAGCCCTGCACACAGGCAAGAAGCCCCCCAGGCCCGCGGGCGCGCCCGACCCTGGAGCCCCCTGGCTGGCTGCAGCCACAGGGAACGGGGGTTCTGAGTTGGCAGCCCCCATTCCCGAAGCATCCACGGGCAGTTCCCCGAAGGGCTGACACCGGCTGCGCCTCAGCAGCCAGACAATCTCCCTCCCTCTGGTCGGGCACTGCAAGCCACACAGCCACTTGTGTCCCCTGTGTCCCTGGAGGCCGCAGCGCATTTTGGGTTTTGGCGCGGACGGGCCCCTCTCGGCTTCCGTAGTCCATTTGCCCCGGAGCCTGCCAGACCCCTTGCCCCAGGGGCGGGCCCTGCTGAGTCCCCGAGCGCCTCCTGAGTTCCTGCCACCACCCTTGGGCCGGGATGTGGTGCCACCTTGTGCGTAGAAGCCCTGCACACAGGCAAGAAGCCCCCTAGGCCCGCGGGCGCGCCCGACCCTGGAGCCCCCTGGCTGGCTGCAGCCACAGGGAACGGGGGTTCTGAGTTGGCAGCCCCCATTCCCGAAGCATCCACGGGCAGTTCCCCGAAGGGCTGACACCGGCTGCGCCTCAGCAGCCAGCCAACCTCCCTCCCTCTGGTCGGGCACTGCAAGCCACACAGCCACTTGTGTCCCCTGTGTCCCTGGAGGCCGCAGCGCGTTTTGGGTTTTGGCGCGGACGGGCCCCTCTCGGCTTCCGTAGTCCATTTGCCCTGGAGCCTGCCAGACCCCTGGCCCCTGAGGCGGGCCCTGCTGAGTCCCCGAGCGCCTCCTGAGTTCCTGCCACCACCCTTGGGCCGGGATGAGGTGCCACCTTGTGCGTAGAAGCCTGCACACAGGCAAGAAGCCCCCAGGCCCGCGGGCGCGCCCGACCCTGGAGCCCCCTGGCTGGCTGCAGCCACAGGGAACGGGGGTTTCTGAGTTGGCAGCCCCCATTCCCGAAGCATCCACGGGCAGTTCCCCGAAGGGCTGACACCGGCTGCGCCTCAGCAGCCAGACAACCTCCCTCCCTCTGCTCGGGCACTGCAAGCCACACAGCCACTTGTGTCCCCTGTGTCCCTGGAGGCCGCAGCGCGTTTTGGGTTTTGGCGCGGACGGGCCCCTCTCGGCTTCCGTAGTCCATTTGCCCCGGAGCCTGCCAGACCCCTTGCCCCAGGGGCGGGCCCTGCTGAGTCCCTCAGTGCCTCCTGAGTTCCTGCCACCACCCTTGGGCCGGGATGTGGTGCCACCTTGTGCGTAGAAGCCCTGCACACAGGCAAGAAGCCCCCCAGGCCCGCGGGCGGCGCCGCGACCCTGGAGCCCCCTGGCTGGCTGCAGCCACAGGGAACGGGGGTTCTGAGTTGGCAGCCCCCATTCCCGAAGCATCCACGGGCAGTTCCCGAAGGGCTGACACCGGCTGCGCCTCAGCAGCCAGACAACCTCCCTCCCTCTGGTCGGGCACTGCAAGCCACACAGCCACTTGTGTCCCCTGTGTCCCTGGAGGCCGCAGCGCGTTTTGGGTTTTGGCGCGGACGGGCCCCTCTCGGCTTCCGTAGTCCATTTGCCCCGGAGCCTGCCAGACCCCTTGCCCCAGGGGCGGGCCCTGCTGAGTCCCCGAGCGCCTCCTGGGTTCCTGCCACCACACTTGGGCCGGGATGAGGTGCCACCTTGTGCGTAGAAGCCCTGCACACAGGCAAGAAGCCCCCCAGGCCCGCGGGCGCGCCCGACCCTGGAGCCCCCTGGCTGGCTGCAGCCACAGGGAACGGGGTTCTGAGTTGGCAGCCCCCATTCCCGAAGCATCCACGGGCAGTTCCCCGAAGGGCTGACACCGGCTGCGCCTCAGCAGCCAGACAACCTCCCTCCCTCTGGTCGGGCCACTGCAAGCCACACAGCCACTTGTGTCCCCTGTGTCCCTGGAGGCCGCAGCGCGTTTTGGGTTTTGGCGCGGACGGGCCCCTCTCGGCTTCCGTAGTCCATTTGCCCCGGAGCCTGCCAGACCCCTTGCCCCAGGGGCGGGCCCTGCTGAGTCCCTGAGTGCCTCCTGAGTTCTGCCACCACCCTTGGGCCGGGATGTGGTGCCACCTTGTGCGTAGAAGCCCTGCACACAGGCAAGAAGCCCCCCAGGCCCGCGGGCGCGCCCGACCCTGGAGCCCCTGGCTGGCTGCAGCCACAGGGAACGGGGGTTCTGAGTTGGCAGCCCCCATTCCCGAAGCATCCACGGGCAGTTCCCCGAAGGGCTGACACCGGCTGCGCCTCAGCAGCCAGACACCTCCCTCCCTCTGGTCGGGCACTGCAAGCCACACAGCCACTTGTGTCCCCTGTGTCCCTGGAGGCCGCAGCGCGTTTTGGGTTTTGGCGCGGACGGGCCCCTCTCGGCTTCCGTAGTCCATTTGCCCCGGAGCCTGCCAGACCCCTTGCCCAGGGGCGGGCCCTGCTGAGTCCCTGAGTGCCTCCTGAGTTCCTGCCACCACCCTTGGGCCGGGATGTGGTGCCACCTTGTGCGTAGAAGCCCTGCACACAGGCAAGAAGCCCCTAGGCCCGTGGGCGCGCCCGAACCTGGAGCCCCCTGGCTGGCTGCAGCCACAGGGAACGGGGGTTCTGAGTTGGCAGCCCCCATTCCCGAAGCATCCACGGGCAGTTCCCCGAAGGGCTGACACCGGCTGCGCCTCAGCAGCCAGACAACCTCCCTCCCTCTGGTCGGGCACTGCAAGCCACACAGCCACTTGTGTCCCCTGTGTCCCTGGAGGCCGCAGCGCGTTTTGGGTTTTGGCGCGGACGGGCCCCTCTCGGCCTTCCGTAGTCCATTTGCCCCGGAGCCTGCCAGACCCCTTGCCCCAGGGGCGGGCCCTGCTGAGTCCCCTGAGTGCCTCCTGAGTTCCTGCCACCACCCTTGGGCCGGGATGTGGTGCCACCTTGTGCGTAGAAGCCCTGCACACAGGCAAGAAGCCCCCCAGGCCCGCGGGCGCGCCCGACCCTGGAGCCCCCTGGCTGGCTGCAGCCACAGGGAACGGGGGTTCTGAGTTGGCAGCCCCCATTCCCGAAGCATCCACGGGCAGTTCCCCGAAGGGCTGACACCGGCTGCGCCTCAGCAGCCAGACAACCTCCCTCCCTCTGGTCGGGCACTGCAAGCCACACAGCCACTTGTGTCCCCTGTGTCCCTGGAGGCCGCAGCGCGTTTTGGGTTTTGGCGCGGACGGGCCCCTCTCGGCTTCCGTAGTCCATTTGCCCTGGAGCCTGCCAGACCCCTGGCCCCTGAGGCGGGCCCTGCTGAGTCCCCGAGCGCCTCCTGAGTTCCTGCCACCACCCTTGGGCCGGGATGAGGTGCCACCTTGTGCGTAGAAGCCCTGCACACAGGCAAGAAGCCCCCCAGGCCCGCGGGCGCGCCCGACCCTGGAGCCCCCTGGCTGGCTGCAGCCACAGGGAACGGGGCTTCTGAGTTGGCAGCCCCCATTCCCGAAGCATCCACGGGCAGTTCCCCGAAGGGCTGACACCGGCTGCGCCTCAGCAGCCAGACAACCTCCCTCCCTCTGGTCGGGCACTGCAAGCCACACAGCCACTTGTGTCCCCTGTGTCCCTGGAGGCCGCAGCGCGTTTTGGGTTTTGGCGCGGACGGGCCCCTCTCGGCTTCCGTAGTCCATTTGCCCCGGAGCCTGCCAGACCCCTTGCCCCAGGGGCGGGCCCTGCTGAGTCCCTCAGTGCCCTCCTGAGTTCCTGCCACCACCCTTGGGCCGGGATGTGGTGCCACCTTGTGCGTAGAAGCCCTGCACACAGGCAAGAAGCCCCCCAGGCCCGCGGGCGCGCCCGACCCTGGAGCCCCCTGGCTGGCTGCAGCCACAGGGAACGGGGGTTCTGAGTTGGCAGCCCCCATTCCCGAAGCATCCACGGGCAGTTCCCCGAAGGGCTGACACCGGCTGCGCCTCAGCAGCCAGACAACCTCCCTCCCTCTGGTCGGGCACTGCAAGCCACACAGCCACTTGTGTCCCCTGTGTCCCTGGAGGCCGCAGCGCGTTTTGGGTTTTGGCGCGGACGGGCCCCTCTCGGCTTCTGTAGTCCATTTGCCCCGGAGCCTGCCAGACCCTTGCCCCAGGGGCGGGCCCTGCTGAGTCCCTCAGTGCCTCCTGAGTTCCAGCCACCACCCTTGGGCCGGGATGTGGTGCCACCTTGTGCGTAGAAGCCCTGCACACAGGCAAGAAGCCCCCCAGGCCCACGGGCGCGCCCGACCCTGGAGCCCCCTGGCTGGCTGCAGCCACAGGGAATGGGGGTTCTGAGTTGGCAGCTCCCATTCCCGAAGCATCCATGGGCAGTTCCCCGAAGGGCTGACACCGGCTGCGCCTCAGCAGCCAGACAATCTCCCTCCCTCTGGTCGGGCACTGCAAGCCACACAGCCACTTGTGTCCCCTGTGTCCCTGGAGGCCGCAGCGCATTTTGGGTTTTGGCGCGGACGGGCCCCCTCTCGGCTTCCGTAGTCCATTTGCCCCGGAGCCTGCCAGACCCCTTGCCCCAGGGGCGGGCCCTGCTGAGTCCCCGAGCGCCTCCTGAGTTCCTGCCACCACCCTTGGGCCGGGATGTGGTGCCACCTTGTGCGTAGAAGCCCTGCACACAGGCAAGAAGCCCCTAGGCCCGCGGGCGCGCCCGACCCTGGAGCCCCCTGGCTGGCTGCAGCCACAGGGAACGGGGGTTCTGAGTTGGCAGCCCCCATTCCGAAGCATCCACGGGCAGTTCCCCGAAGGGCTGACACCGGCTGCGCCTCAGCAGCCAGACAACCTCCCTCCCTCTGGTCGGGCACTGCAAGCCACACAGCCACTTGTGTCCCCTGTGTCCCTGGAGGCCGCAGCGCGTTTTGGGTTTTGGCGCGGACGGGCCCCTCTCGGCTTCCGTAGTCCATTTGCCCTCGGAGCCTGCCAGACCCCTGGCCCCTGAGGCGGGCCCTGCTGAGTCCCCGAGCGCCTCCTGAGTTCCTGCCACCACCCTTGGGCCGGGATGAGGTGCCACCTTGTGCGTAGAAGCCCTGCACACAGGCAAGAAGCCCCCCAGGCCCGCGGGCGCGCCCGACCCTGGAGCCCCCTGGCTGGCTGCAGCCACAGGGAACGGGGGTTCTGAGTTGGCAGCCCCCATTCCCGAAGCATCCACGGGCAGTTCCCCGAAGGGCTGACACCGGCTGCGCCTCAGCAGCCAGACAACCTCCCTCCCTCTGGTCGGGCACTGCAAGCCACACAGCCACTTGTGTCCCCTGTGTCCCTGGAGGCCGCAGCGCGTTTTGGGTTTTGGCGCGGACGGGCCCCCTCTCGGCTTCCGTAGTCCATTTGCCCCGGAGCCTGCCAGACCCCTTGCCCCAGGGGCGGGCCCTGCTGAGTCCCTGAGTGCCTCCTGAGTTCCTGCCACCACCCTTGGCCGGGATGTGGTGCACCTTGTGCGTAGAAGCCCTGCACACAGGCAAGAAGCCCCCCAGGCCCGCGGGCGCGCCCGACCCTGGAGCCCCCTGGCTGGCTGCAGCCACAGGGAACGGGGGGTTCTGAGTTGGCAGCCCCCATTCCCGAAGCATCCACGGGCAGTTCCCCGAAGGGCTGACACCGGCTGCGCCTCAGCAGCCAGACAACCTCCCTCCCTCTGGTCGGGCACTGCAAGCCACACAGCCACTTGTGTCCCCTGTGTCCCTGGAGGCCGCAGCGCGTTTTGGGTTTTGGCGCGGACGGGCCCCTCTCGGCTTCCGTAGTCCATTTGCCCCGGAGCCTGCCAGACCCCTTGCCCCAGGGGCGGCCCTGCTGAGTCCCTGAGTGCCTCCTGAGTTCCTGCCACCACCCTTGGGCCGGGATGTGGTGCCACCTTGTGCGTAGAAGCCCTGCACACAGGCAAGAAGCCCCCCAGGCCCGCGGGCGCGCCCGACCCTGGAGCCCCCTGGCTGGCTGCAGCCACAGGGAACGGGGGTTCTGAGTTGGCAGCCCCCATTCCCGAAGCATCCACGGGCAGTTCCCCGAAGGGCTGACACCGGCTGCGCCTCAGCAGCCAGACAACCTCCCTCCCTCTGGTCGGGCACTGCAAGCCACACAGCCACTTGTGTCCCCTGTGTCCCTGGAGGCCGCAGCGCGTTTTGGGTTTTGGCGCGGACGGGCCCCTCTCGGCTTCCGTAGTCCATTTGCCCCGGAGCCTGCCAGACCCCTTGCCCCAGGGGCGGGCCCTGCTGAGTCCCTGAGTGCCTCCTGAGTTCCTGCCACCACCCTTGGGCCGGGATGTGGTGCCACCTTGTGCGTAGAAGCCCTGCACACAGGCAAGAAGCCCCCCAGGCCCGCGGGCGCGCCCGACCCTGGAGCCCCCTGGCTGGCTGCAGCCACAGGGAACGGGGGTTCTGAGTTGGCAGCCCCCATTCCCGAAGCATCCACGGGCAGTTCCCCGAAGGGCTGACACCGGCTGCGCCTCAGCAGCCAGACAACCTCCCTCCCTCTGGTCGGGCACTGCAAGCCACACAGCCACTTGTGTCCCCTGTGTCCCTGGAGGCCGCAGCGCGTTTTGGGTTTTTGGCGCGGACGGGCCCCTCTCGGCTTCCGTAGTCCATTTGCCCCGGAGCCTGCCAGACCCCTTGCCCCAGGGGCGGGCCCTGCTGAGTCCCTGAGTGCCTCCTGAGTTCCTGCCACCACCCTTGGGCCGGGATGTGGTGCCACCTTGTGCGTAGAAGCCCTGCACACAGGCAAGAAGCCCCCAGGCCGCGGGCGCGCCCGACCCTGGAGCCCCCTGGCTGGCTGCAGCCACAGGGAACGGGGGTTCTGAGTTGGCAGCCCCCATTCCCGAAGCATCCACGGGCAGTTCCCGAAGGGCTGACACCGGCTGCGCCTCAGCAGCCAGACAACCTCCCTCCCTCTGGTCGGGCACTGCAAGCCACACAGCCACTTGTGTCCCCTGTGTCCCTGGAGGCCGCAGCGCGTTTTGGGTTTTGGCGGACGGGCCCCTCTCGGCTTCCGTAGTCCATTTGCCCCGGAGCCTGCCAGACCCCTTGCCCAGGGGCGGGCCCTGCTGAGTCCCCGAGCGCCTCCTGGGTTCCTGCCACCACACTTGGGCCGGGATGAGGTGCCACCTTGTGCGTAGAAGCCCTGCACACAGGCAAGAAGCCCCCCAGGCCCGCGGGCGCGCCCGACCCTGGAGCCCCCTGGCTGGCTGCAGCCACAGGGAACGGGGGTTCTGAGTAGGCAGCCCCCATTCCCGAAGCATCCACGGGCAGTTCCCCGAAGGGCTGACACCGGCTGCGCCTCAGCAGCCAGACAACCTCCCTCCCTCTGGTCGGGCACTGCAAGCCACACAGCCACTTGTGTCCCCTGTGTCCCTGGAGGCCGCAGCGCGTTTTGGGTTTTGGCGCGGACGGGCCCCTCTCGGCTTCCGTAGTCCATTTGCCCCGGAGCCTGCCAGACCCCTTGCCCCAGGGGCGGGCCCTGCTGAGTCCCTCAGTGCCTCCTGAGTTCCTGCCCACCACCCTTGGGCCGGGATGTGGTGCCACCTTGTGCGTAGAAGCCCTGCACACAGGCAAGAAGCCCCCCAGGCCCGCGGGCGCGCCCGACCCTGGAGCCCCCTGGCTGGCTGCAGCCACAGGGAACGGGGGTTCTGAGTTGGCAGCCCCCATTCCCCCGAAGCATCCACGGGCAGTTCCCCGAAGGGCTGACACCGGCTGCGCCTCAGCAGCCAGACAACCTCCCTCCCTCTGGTCGGGCACTGCAAGCCACACAGCCACTTGTGTCCCCTGTGTCCCTGGAGGCCGCAGCGCGTTTTGGGTTTTGGCGCGGACGGGCCCCTCTCGGCTTCCGTAGTCCATTTGCCCCGGAGCCTGCCAGACCCCTTGCCCCAGGGGCGGGCCCTGCTGAGTCCCTGAGTGCCTCCTGAGTTCCTGCCACCACCCTTGGGCCGGGATGTGGTGCCACCTTGTGCGTAGAAGCCCTGCACACAGGCAAGAAGCCCCCCAGGCCCGCGGGCGCGCCCGACCCTGGAGCCCCCTGGCTGGCTGCAGCCACAGGGAACGGGGGTTCTGAGTTGGCAGCCCCCATTCCCGAAGCATCCACGGGCAGTTCCCCGAAGGGCTGACACCGGCTGCGCCTCAGCAGCCAGACAACCTCCCTCCCTCTGGTCGGGCACTGCAAGCCACACAGCCACTTGTGTCCCCTGTGTCCCTGGAGGCCGCAGCGCGTTTTGGGTTTTGGCGCGGACGGGCCCCTCTCGGCTTCCGTAGTCCATTTGCCCCGGAGCCTGCCAGACCCCTTGCCCCAGGGGCGGGCCCTGCTGAGTCCCTGAGTGCCTCCTGAGTTCCTGCCACCACCCTTGGGCCGGGATGTGGTGCCACCTTGTGCGTAGAAGCCCTGCACACAGGCAAGAAGCCCCCCAGGCCCGCGGGCGCGCCCGACCCTGGAGCCCCCTGGCTGGCTGCAGCCACAGGGAATGGGGGTTCTGAGTTGGCAGCCCCCATTCCCGAAGCATCCACGGGCAGTTCCCCGAAGGGCTGACGCCGGCTGCGCCTCAGCAGCCAGACAATCTCCCTCCCTCTGGTCGGGCACTGCAAGCCACACAGCCACTTGTGTCCCCTGTGTCCCTGGAGGCCGCAGCGCATTTTGGGTTTTGGCGCGGACGGGCCCCTCTCGGCTTCCGTAGTCCATTTGCCCCGGAGCCTGCCAGACCCCTTGCCCCAGGGGCGGGCCCTGCTGAGTCCCCGAGCGCCTCTTGAGTTCCTGCCACCACCCTTGGGCCGGGATGTGGTGCCACCTTGTGCGTAGAAGCCCTGCACACAGGCAAGAAGCCCCTAGGCCCGCGGGCGCGCCCGACCCTGGAGCCCCCTGGCTGGCTGCAGCCACAGGGAACGGGGGTTCTGAGTTGGCAGCCCCCATTCCCGAAGCATCCACGGGCAGTTCCCCGAAGGGCTGACACCGGCTGCGCCTCAGCAGCCAGACAACCTCCCTCCCTCTGGTCGGGCACTGCAAGCCACACAGCCACTTGTGTCCCCTGTGTCCCTGGAGGCCGCAGCGCGTTTTGGGTTTTGGCGCGGACGGGCCCCTCTCGGCTTCCGTAGTCCATTTGCCCCGGAGCCTGCAAGACCCCTGGCCCCTGAGGCGGACCCTGCTGAGTCCCCGAGCGCCTCCTGAGTTCCTGCCACCACCCTTGGGCCGGGATGAGGTGCCACCTTGTGCGTAGAAGCCCTGCACACAGGCAAGAAGCCCCCCAGGCCCGCGGGCGCGCCCGACCCTGGAGCCCCCTGGCTGGCTGCAGCCACAGGGAATGGGGGTTCTGAGTTGGCAGCCCCCATTCCCGAAGCATCCACGGGCAGTTCCCCGAAGGGCTGACACCGGCTGCGCCTCAGCAGCCAGACAACCTCCCTCCCTCTGGTCGGGCACTGCAAGCCACACAGCCACTTGTGTCCCCTGTGTCCCTGGAGGCCGCAGCGCGTTTTGGGTTTTGGCGCGGACGGGCCCCTCTCGGCTTCCGTAGTCCATTTGCCCCGGAGCCTGCCAGACCCCTTGCCCCAGGGGCGGGCCCTGCTGAGTCCCTGAGTGCCTCCTGAGTTCCTGCCACCACCCTTGGGCCGGGATGTGGTGCCACCTTGTGCGTAGAAGCCCTGCACACAGGCAAGAAGCCCCCCAGGCCCGCGGGCGCGCCCGACCCTGGAGCCCCCTGGCTGGCTGCAGCCACAGGGAACGGGGGTTCTGAGTTGGCAGCCCCCATTCCCGAAGCATCCACGGGCAGTTCCCCGAAGGGCTGACACCGGCTGCGCCTCAGCAGCCAGACAACCTCCCTCCCTCTGGTCGGGCACTGCAAGCCACACAGCCACTTGTGTCCCCTGTGTCCCTGGAGGCCGCAGCGCGTTTTGGGTTTTGGCGCGGACGGGCCCCTCTCGGCTTCCGTAGTCCATTTGCCCTGGAGCCTGCCAGACCCCTGGCCCCTGAGGCGGGCCCTGCTGAGTCCCCGAGCGCCTCCTGAGTTCCTGCCACCACCCTTGGGCCGGGATGAGGTGCCACCTTGTGCGTAGAAGCCCTGCACACAGGCAAGAAGCCCCCCAGGCCCGCGGGCGCGCCCGACCCTGGAGCCCCCTGGCTGGCTGCAGCCACAGGGAACGGGGGTTCTGAGTTGGCAGCCCCCATTCCCGAAGCATCCACGGGCAGTTCCCCGAAGGGCTGACACCGGCTGCGCCTCAGCAGCCAGACAACCTCCCTCCCTCTGGTCGGGCACTGCAAGCCACACAGCCACTTGTGTCCCCTGTGTCCCTGGAGGCCGCAGCGCGTTTTGGGTTTTGGCGCGGACGGGCCCCTCTCGGCTTCCGTAGTCCATTTGCCCCGGAGCCTGCCAGACCCCTTGCCCCAGGGGCGGGCCCTGCTGAGTCCCTGAGTGTCTCCTGAGTTCCTGCCACCACCCTTGGGCCGGGATGTGGTGCCACCTTGTGCGTAGAAGCCCTGCACACAGGCAAGAAGCCCCCCAGGCCCGCGGGCGCGCCCGACCCTGGAGCCCCCTGGCTGGCTGCAGCCACAGGGAACGGGGGTTCTGAGTTGGCAGCCCCCATTCCCGAAGCATCCACGGGCAGTTCCCCGAAGGGCTGACACCGGCTGCGCCTCAGCAGCCAGACAACCTCCCTCCCTCTGGTCGGGCACTGCAAGCCACACAGCCACTTGTGTCCCCTGTGTCCCTGGAGGCCGCAGCGCGTTTTGGGTTTTGGCGCGGACGGGCCCCTCTCGGCTTCCGTAGTCCATTTGCCCCGGAGCCTGCCAGACCCCTTGCCCCAGGGGCGGGCCCTGCTGAGTCCCTCAGTGCCTCCTGAGTTCCTGCCACCACCCTTGGGCCGGGATGTGGTGCCACCTTGTGCGTAGAAGCCCTGCACACAGGCAAGAAGCCCCCCAGGCCCGCGGGCGCGCCCGACCCTGGAGCCCCCTGGCTGGCTGCAGCCACAGGGAACGGGGGTTCTGAGTTGGCAGCCCCCATTCCCGAAGCATCCACGGGCAGTTCCCCGAAGGGCTGACACCGGCTGCGCCTCAGCAGCCAGACAACCTCCCTCCCTCTGGTCGGGCACTGCAAGCCACACAGCCACTTGTGTCCCCTGTGTCCCTGGAGGCCGCAGCGCGTTTTGGGTTTTGGCGCGGACGGGCCCCTCTCGGCTTCCGTAGTCCATTTGCCCCGGAGCCTGCCAGACCCCTTGCCCCAGGGGCGGGCCCTACTGAGTCCCCGAGCGCCTCCTGAGTTCCTGCCACCACCCTTGGGCCGGGATGTGGTGCCACCTTGTGCGTAGAAGCCCTGCACACAGGCAAGAAGCCCCTAGGCCCGTGGGCGCGCCCGACCCTGGAGCCCCCTGGCTGGCTGCAGCCACAGGGAACGGGGGTTCTGATTTGGCAGCCCCCATTCCCGAAGCATCCACGGGCAGTTCCCCGAAGGGCTGACACCGGCTGCGCCTCAGCAGCCAGACAACCTCCCTCCCTCTGGTCGGGCACTGCAAGCCACACAGCCACTTGTGTCCCCTGTGTCCCTGGAGGCCGCAGCGCGTTTTGGGTTTTGGCGCGGACGGGCCCCTCTCGGCTTCCGTAGTCCATTTGCCCCGGAGCCTGCCAGACCCCTTGCCCCAGGGGCAGGCCCTGCTGAGTCCCTGAGTGCCTCCTGAGTTCCTGCCACCACCCTTGGGCCGGGATGTGGTGCCACCTTGTGCGTAGAAGCCCTGCACACAGGCAAGAAGCCCCCCAGGCCCGCGGGCGCGCCCGACCCTGGAGCCCCCTGGCTGGCTGCAGCCACAGGGAACGGGGGTTCTGAGTTGGCAGCCCCCATTCCCGAAGCATCCACGGGCAGTTCCCCGAAGGGCTGACACCGGCTGCGCCTCAGCAGCCAGACAACCTCCCTCCCTCTGGTCGGGCACTGCAAGCCACACAGCCACTTGTGTCCCCTGTGTCCCTGGAGGCCGCAGCGCGTTTTGGGTTTTGGCGCGGACGGGCCCCTCTCGGCTTCCGTAGTCCATTTGCCCTGGAGCCTGCCAGACCCCTGGCCCCTGAGGCGGGCCCTGCTGAGTCCCCGAGCGCCTCCTGAGTTCCTGCCACCACCCTTGGGCCGGGATGAGGTGCCACCTTGTGCGTAGAAGCCCTGCACACAGGCAAGAAGCCCCCCAGGCCCGCGGGCGCGCCCGACCCTGGAGCCCCCTGGCTGGCTGCAGCCACAGGGAACGGGGGTTCTGAGTTGGCAGCCCCCATTCCCGAAGCATCCACGGGCAGTTCCCCGAAGGGCTGACACCGGCTGCGCCTCAGCAGCCAGACAACCTCCCTCCCTCTGGTCGGGCACTGCAAGCCACACAGCCACTTGTGTCCCCTGTGTCCCTGGAGGCCGCAGCGCGTTTTGGGTTTTGGCGCGGACGGGCCCCTCTCGGCTTCCGTAGTCCATTTGCCCCGGAGCCTGCCAGACCCCTTGCCCCAGGGGCGGGCCCTGCTGAGTCCCTCAGTGCCTCCTGAGTTCCTGCCACCACCCTTGGGCCGGGATGTGGTGCCACCTTGTGCGTAGAAGCCCTGCACACAGGCAAGAAGCCCCCCAGGCCCGCGGGCGCGCCCGACCCTGGAGCCCCCTGGCTGGCTGCAGCCACAGGGAACGGGGGTTCTGAGTTGGCAGCCCCCATTCCCGAAGCATCCACGGGCAGTTCCCCGAAGGGCTGACACCGGCTGCGCCTCAGCAGCCAGACAACCTCCCTCCCTCTGGTCGGGCACTGCAAGCCACACAGCCACTTGTGTCCCCTGTGTCCCTGGAGGCCGCAGCGCGTTTTGGGTTTTGGCGCGGACGGGCCCCTCTCGGCTTCTGTAGTCCATTTGCCCCGGAGCCTGCCAGACCCCTTGCCCCAGGGGCGGGCCCTGCTGAGTCCCTCAGTGCCTCCTGAGTTCCTGCCACCACCCTTGGGCCGGGATGTGGTGCCACCTTGTGCGTAGAAGCCCTGCACACAGGCAAGAAGCCCCCCAGGCCCGCGGGCGCGCCCGACCCTGGAGCCCCCTGGCTGGCTGCAGCCACAGGGAATGGGGGTTCTGAGTTGGCAGCCCCCATTCCCGAAGCATCCATGGGCAGTTCCCCGAAGGGCTGACACCGGCTGCGCCTCAGCAGCCAGACAATCTCCCTCCCTCTGGTCGGGCACTGCAAGCCACACAGCCACTTGTGTCCCCTGTGTCCCTGGAGGCCGCAGCGCATTTTGGGTTTTGGCGCGGACGGGCCCCTCTCGGCTTCCGTAGTCCATTTGCCCCGGAGCCTGCCAGACCCCTTGCCCCAGGGGCGGGCCCTGCTGAGTCCCCGAGCGCCTCCTGAGTTCCTGCCACCACCCTTGGGCCGGGATGTGGTGCCACCTTGTGCGTAGAAGCCCTGCACACAGGCAAGAAGCCCCCTAGGCCCGCGGGCGCGCCCGACCCTGGAGCCCCCTGGCTGGCTGCAGCCACAGGGAACGGGGGTTCTGAGTTGGCAGCCCCCATTCCCGAAGCATCCACGGGCAGTTCCCCGAAGGGCTGACACCGGCTGCGCCTCAGCAGCCAGACAACCTCCCTCCCTCTGGTCGGGCACTGCAAGCCACACAGCCACTTGTGTCCCCTGTGTCCCTGGAGGCCGCAGCGCGTTTTGGGTTTTGGCGCGGACGGGCCCCTCTCGGCTTCCGTAGTCCATTTGCCCTGGAGCCTGCCAGACCCCTGGCCCCTGAGGCGGGCCCTGCTGAGTCCCCGAGCGCCTCCTGAGTTCCTGCCACCACCTTTGGGCCGGGATGCGGTGCCACCTTGTGCGTAGAAGCCCTGCACACAGGCAAGAAGCCCCCCAGGCCCGCGGGCGCGCCCGACCCTGGAGCCCCCTGGCTGGCTGCAGCCACAGGGAACGGGGGTTCTGAGTTGGCAGCCCCCATTCCCGAAGCATCCACGGGCAGTTCCCCGAAGGGCTGACACCGGCTGCGCCTCAGCAGCCAGACAACCTCCCTCCCTCTGGTCGGGCACTGCAAGCCACACAGCCACTTGTGTCCCCTGTGTCCCTGGAGGCCGCAGCGCGTTTTGGGTTTTGGCGCGGACGGGCCCCTCTCGGCTTCCGTAGTCCATTTGCCCCGGAGCCTGCCAGACCCCTTGCCCCAGGGGCGGGCCCTGCTGAGTCCCTGAGTGCCTCCTGAGTTCCTGCCACCACCCTTGGGCCGGGATGTGGTGCCACCTTGTGCGTAGAAGCCCTGCACACAGGCAAGAAGCCCCCCAGGCCCGCGGGCGCGCCCGACCCTGGAGCCCCCTGGCTGGCTGCAGCCACAGGGAACGGGGGTTCTGAGTTGGCAGCCCCCATTCCCGAAGCATCCACGGGCAGTTCCCCGAAGGGCTGACACCGGCTGCGCCTCAGCAGCCAGACAACCTCCCTCCCTCTGGTCGGGCACTGCAAGCCACACAGCCACTTGTGTCCCCTGTGTCCCTGGAGGCCGCAGCGCGTTTTGGGTTTTGGCGCGGACGGGCCCCTCTCGGCTTCCGTAGTCCATTTGCCCCGGAGCCTGCCAGACCCCTTGCCCCAGGGGCGGGCCCTGCTGAGTCCCTGAGTGCCTCCTGAGTTCCTGCCACCACCCTTGGGCCGGGATGTGGTGCCACCTTGTGCGTAGAAGCCCTGCACACAGGCAAGAAGCCCCCCAGGCCCGCGGGCGCGCCCGACCCTGGAGCCCCCTGGCTGGCTGCAGCCACAGGGAACGGGGGTTCTGAGTTGGCAGCCCCCATTCCCGAAGCATCCACGGGCAGTTCCCCGAAGGGCTGACACCGGCTGCGCCTCAGCAGCCAGACAACCTCCCTCCCTCTGGTCGGGCACTGCAAGCCACACAGCCACTTGTGTCCCCTGTGTCCCTGGAGGCCGCAGCGCGTTTTGGGTTTTGGCGCGGACGGGCCCCTCTCGGCTTCCGTAGTCCATTTGCCCCGGAGCCTGCCAGACCCCTTGCCCCAGGGGCGGGCCCTGCTGAGTCCCTGAGTGCCTCCTGAGTTCCTGCCACCACCCTTGGTCCGGGATGTGGTGCCACCTTGTGCGTAGAAGCCCTGCACACAGGCAAGAAGCCCCCCAGGCCCGCGGGCGCGCCCGACCCTGGAGCCCCCTGGCTGGCTGCAGCCACAGGGAACGGGGGTTCTGAGTTGGCAGCCCCCATTCCCGAAGCATCCACGGGCAGTTCCCCGAAGGGCTGACACCGGCTGCGCCTCAGCAGCCAGACAACCTCCCTCCCTCTGGTCGGGCACTGCAAGCCACACAGCCACTTGTGTCCCCTGTGTCCCTGGAGGCCGCAGCGCGTTTTGGGTTTTGGCGCGGACGGGCCCCTCTCGGCTTCCGTAGTCCATTTGCCCCGGAGCCTGCCAGACCCCTTGCCCCAGGGGCGGGCCCTGCTGAGTCCCTGAGTGCCTCCTGAGTTCCTGCCACCACCCTTGGGCCGGGATGTGGTGCCACCTTGTGCGTAGAAGCCCTGCACACAGGCAAGAAGCCCCCCAGGCCCGCGGGCGCGCCCGACCCTGGAGCCCCCTGGCTGGCTGCAGCCACAGGGAACGGGGGTTCTGAGTTGGCAGCCCCCATTCCCGAAGCATCCACGGGCAGTTCCCCGAAGGGCTGACACCGGCTGCGCCTCAGCAGCCAGACAACCTCCCTCCCTCTGGTCGGGCACTGCAAGCCACACAGCCACTTGTGTCCCCTGTGTCCCTGGAGGCCGCAGCGCGTTTTGGGTTTTGGCGCGGACGGGCCCCTCTCGGCTTCCATAGTCCATTTGCCCCGGAGCCTGCCAGACCCCTTGCCCCAGGGGCGGGCCCTGCTGAGTCCCTGAGTGCCTCCTGAGTTCCTGCCACCACCCTTGGTCCGGGATGTGGTGCCACCTTGTGCGTAGAAGCCCTGCACACAGGCAAGAAGCCCCCCAGGCCCGCGGGCGCGCCCGACCCTGGAGCCCCCTGGCTGGCTGCAGCCACAGGGAACGGGGGTTCTGAGTTGGCAGCCCCCATTCCCGAAGCATCCACGGGCAGTTCCCCGAAGGGCTGACACCGGCTGCGCCTCAGCAGCCAGACAACCTCCCTCCCTCTGGTCGGGCACTGCAAGCCACACAGCCACTTGTGTCCCCTGTGTCCCTGGAGGCCGCAGCGCGTTTTGGGTTTTGGCGCGGACGGGCCCCTCTCGGCTTCCGTAGTCCATTTGCCCCGGAGCCTGCCAGACCCCTTGCCCCAGGGGCGGGCCCTGCTGAGTCCCTCAGTGCCTCCTGAGTTCCTGCCACCACCCTTGGGCCGGGATGTGGTGCCACCTTGTGCGTAGAAGCCCTGCACACAGGCAAGAAGCCCCCCAGGCCCGCGGGCGCACCCGACCCTGGAGCCCCCTGGCTGGCTGCAGCCACAGGGAACGGGGGTTCTGAGTTGGCAGCCCCCATTCCCGAAGCATCCACGGGCAGTTCCCCGAAGGGCTGACACCGGCTGCGCCTCAGCAGCCAGACAACCTCCCTCCCTCTGGTCGGGCACTGCAAGCCACACAGCCACTTGTGTCCCCTGTGTCCCTGGAGGCCGCAGCGCGTTTTGGGTTTTGGCGCGGACGGGCCCCTCTCGGCTTCCGTAGTCCATTTGCCCCGGAGCCTGCCAGACCCCTTGCCCCAGGGGCGGGCCCTGCTGAGTCCCCGAGCGCCTCCTGAGTTCCTGCCACCACCCTTGGGCCGGGATGTGGTGCCACCTTGTGCGTAGAAGCCCTGCACACAGGCAAGAAGCCCCTAGGCCCGCGGGCGCGCCCGACCCTGGAGCCCCCTGGCTGGCTGCAGCCACAGGGAATGGGGGTTCTGAGTTGGCAGCCCCCATTCCCGAAGCATCCACGGGCAGTTCCCCGAAGGGCTGACACCGGCTGCGCCTCAGCAGCCAGACAACCTCCCTCCCTCTGGTCGGGCACTGCAAGCCACACAGCCACTTGTGTCCCCTGTGTCCCTGGAGGCCGCAGCGCGTTTTGGGTTTTGGCGCGGACGGGCCCCTCTCGGCTTCCGTAGTCCATTTGCCCCGGAGCCTGCCAGACCCCTTGCCCCAGGGGCGGGCCCTGCTGAGTCCCTGAGTGCCTCCTGAGTTCCTGCCACCACCCTTGGGCCGGGATGTGGTGCCACCTTGTGCGTAGAAGCCCTGCACACAGGCAAGAAGCCCCCCAGGCCCGCGGGCGCGCCCGACCCTGGAGCCCCCTGGCTGGCTGCAGCCACAGGGAACGGGGGTTCTGAGTTGGCAGCCCCCATTCCCGAAGCATCCACGGGCAGTTCCCCGAAGGGCTGACACCAGCTGCGCCTCAGCAGCCAGACAACCTCCCTCCCTCTGGTCGGGCACTGCAAGCCACACAGCCACTTGTGTCCCCTGTGTCCCTGGAGGCCGCAGCGCGTTTTGGGTTTTGGCGTGGACGGGCCCCTCTCGGCTTCCGTAGTCCATTTGCCCCTTAGCCTGCCAGACCCCTTGCCCCAGGGGCGGGCCCTGCTGAGTCCCTGAGTGCCTCCTGAGTTCCTGCCACCACCCTTGGGCCGGGATGTGGTGCCACCTTGTGCGTAGAAGCCCTGCACACAGGCAAGAAGCCCCCCAGGCCCGCGGGCGCGCCCGACCCTGGAGCCCCCTGGCTGGCTGCAGCCACAGGGAATGGGGGTTCTGAGTTGGCAGCCCCCATTCCCGAAGCATCCACGGGCAGTTCCCCGAAGGGCTGACACCGGCTGCGCCTCAGCAGCCAGACAACCTCCCTCCCTCTGGTCGGGCACTGCAAGCCACACAGCCACTTGTGTCCCCTGTGTCCCTGGAGGCCGCAGCGCGTTTTGGGTTTTGGCGCGGACGGGCCCCTCTCGGCTTCCGTAGTCCATTTGCCCCGGAGCCTGCCAGACCCCTTGCCCCAGGGGCGGGCCCTGCTGAGTCCCTCAGTGCCTCCTGAGTTCCTGCCACCACCCTTGGGCCGGGATGTGGTGCCACCTTGTGCGTAGAAGCCCTGCACACAGGCAAGAAGCCCCCCAGGCCCACGGGCGCGCCCGACCCTGGAGCCCCCTGGCTGGCTGCAGCCACAGGGAATGGGGGTTCTGAGTTGGCAGCCCCCATTCCCGAAGCATCCACGGGCAGTTCCCCGAAGGGCTGACACCGGCTGCGCCTCAGCAGCCAGACAATCTCCCTCCCTCTGGTCGGGCACTGCAAGCCACACAGCCACTTGTGTCCCCCTGTGTCCCTGGAGGCCGCAGCGCATTTTGGGTTTTGGCGCGGACGGGCCCCTCTCGGCTTCCGTAGTCCATTTGCCCCGGAGCCTGCCAGACCCCTTGCCCCAGGGGCGGGCCCTGCTGAGTCCCCGAGCGCCTCCTGAGTTCCTGCCACCACCCTTGGGCCGGGATGTGGTGCCACCTTGTGCGTAGAAGCCCTGCACACAGGCAAGAAGCCCCTAGGCCCGCGGGCGCGCCCGACCCTGGAGCCCCCTGGCTGGCTGCAGCCACAGGGAACGGGGGTTCTGAGTTGGCAGCCCCCATTCCCGAAGCATCCACGGGCAGTTCCCCGAAGGGCTGACACCGGCTGCGCCTCAGCAGCCAGACAACCTCCCTCCCTCTGGTCGGGCACTGCAAGCCACACAGCCACTTGTGTCCCCTGTGTCCCTGGAGGCCGCAGCGCGTTTTGGGTTTTGGCGCGGACGGGCCCCTCTCGGCTTCCGTAGTCCATTTGCCCCGGAGCCTGCCAGACCCCTGGCCCCTGAGGCGGGCCCTGCTGAGTCCCCGAGCGCCTCCTGAGTTCCTGCCACCACCCTTGGGCCGGGATGAGGTGCCACCTTGTGCGTAGAAGCCCTGCACACAGGCAAGAAGCCCCCCAGGCCCGCGGGCGCGCCCGACCCTGGAGCCCCCTGGCTGGCTGCAGCCACAGGGAACGGGGGTTCTGAGTTGGCAGCCCCCATTCCCGAAGCATCCACGGGCAGTTCCCCGAAGGGCTGACACCGGCTGCGCCTCAGCAGCCAGACAACCTCCCTCCCTCTGGTCGGGCACTGCAAGCCACACAGCCACTTGTGTCCCCTGTGTCCCTGGAGGCCGCAGCGCGTTTTGGGTTTTGGCGCGGACGGGCCCCTCTCGGCTTCCGTAGTCCATTTGCCCCGGAGCCTGCCAGACCCCTTGCCCCAGGGGCGGGCCCTGCTGAGTCCCTGAGTGCCTCCTGAGTTCCTGCCACCACCCTTGGGCCGGGATGTGGTGCCACCTTGTGCGTAGAAGCCCTGCACACAGGCAAGAAGCCCCCCAGGCCCGCGGGCGCGCCCGACCCTGGAGCCCCCTGGCTGGCTGCAGCCACAGGGAACGGGGGTTCTGAGTTGGCAGCCCCCATTCCCGAAGCATCCACGGGCAGTTCCCCGAAGGGCTGACACCGGCTGCGCCTCAGCAGCCAGACAACCTCCCTCCCTCTGGTCGGGCACTGCAAGCCACACAGCCACTTGTGTCCCCTGTGTCCCTGGAGGCCGCAGCGCGTTTTGGGTTTTGGCGCGGACGGGCCCCTCTCGGCTTCCGTAGTCCATTTGCCCCGGAGCCTGCCAGACCCCTTGCCCCAGGGGCGGGCCCTGCTGAGTCCCTGAGTGCCTCCTGAGTTCCTGCCACCACCCTTGGGCCGGGATGTGGTGCCACCTTGTGCGTAGAAGCCCTGCACACAGGCAAGAAGCCCCCCAGGCCCGCGGGCGCGCCCGACCCTGGAGCCCCCTGGCTGGCTGCAGCCACAGGGAACGGGGGTTCTGAGTTGGCAGCCCCCATTCCCGAAGCATCCACGGGCAGTTCCCCGAAGGGCTGACACCGGCTGCGCCTCAGCAGCCAGACAACCTCCCTCCCTCTGGTCGGGCACTGCAAGCCACACAGCCACTTGTGTCCCCTGTGTCCCTGGAGGCCGCAGCGCGTTTTGGGTTTTGGCGCGGACGGGCCCCTCTCGGCTTCCGTAGTCCATTTGCCCCGGAGCCTGCCAGACCCCTTGCCCCAGGGGCGGGCCCTACTGAGTCCCCGAGCGCCTCCTGAGTTCCTGCCACCACCCTTGGGCCGGGATGTGGTGCCACCTTGTGCGTAGAAGCCCTGCACACAGGCAAGAAGCCCCTAGGCCCGTGGGCGCGCCCGACCCTGGAGCCCCCTGGCTGGCTGCAGCCACAGGGAACGGGGGTTCTGAGTTGGCAGCCCCCATTCCCGAAGCATCCACGGGCAGTTCCCCGAAGGGCTGACACCGGCTGCGCCTCAGCAGCCAGACAACCTCCCTCCCTCTGGTCGGGCACTGCAAGCCACACAGCCACTTGTGTCCCCTGTGTCCCTGGAGGCCGCAGCGCGTTTTGGGTTTTGGCGCGGACGGGCCCCTCTCGGCTTCCGTAGTCCATTTGCCCCGGAGCCTGCCAGACCCCTTGCCCCAGGGGCAGGCCCTGCTGAGTCCCTGAGTGCCTCCTGAGTTCCTGCCACCACCCTTGGGCCGGGATGTGGTGCCACCTTGTGCGTAGAAGCCCTGCACACAGGCAAGAAGCCCCCCAGGCCCGCGGGCGCGCCCGACCCTGGAGCCCCCTGGCTGGCTGCAGCCACAGGGAACGGGGGTTCTGAGTTGGCAGCCCCCATTCCCGAAGCATCCACGGGCAGTTCCCCGAAGGGCTGACACCGGCTGCGCCTCAGCAGCCAGACAACCTCCCTCCCTCTGGTCGGGCACTGCAAGCCACACAGCCACTTGTGTCCCCTGTGTCCCTGGAGGCCGCAGCGCGTTTTGGGTTTTGGCGCGGACGGGCCCCTCTCGGCTTCCGTAGTCCATTTGCCCTGGAGCCTGCCAGACCCCTGGCCCCTGAGGCGGGCCCTGCTGAGTCCCCGAGCGCCTCCTGAGTTCCTGCCACCACCCTTGGGCCGGGATGAGGTGCCACCTTGTGCGTAGAAGCCCTGCACACAGGCAAGAAGCCCCCCAGGCCCGCGGGCGCGCCCGACCCTGGAGCCCCCTGGCTGGCTGCAGCCACAGGGAACGGGGGTTCTGAGTTGGCAGCCCCCATTCCCGAAGCATCCACGGGCAGTTCCCCGAAGGGCTGACACCGGCTGCGCCTCAGCAGCCAGACAACCTCCCTCCCTCTGGTCGGGCACTGCAAGCCACACAGCCACTTGTGTCCCCTGTGTCCCTGGAGGCCGCAGCGCGTTTTGGGTTTTGGCGCGGACGGGCCCCTCTCGGCTTCCGTAGTCCATTTGCCCCGGAGCCTGCCAGACCCCTTGCCCCAGGGGCGGGCCCTGCTGAGTCCCTCAGTGCCTCCTGAGTTCCTGCCACCACCCTTGGGCCGGGATGTGGTGCCACCTTGTGCGTAGAAGCCCTGCACACAGGCAAGAAGCCCCCCAGGCCCGCGGGCGCGCCCGACCCTGGAGCCCCCTGGCTGGCTGCAGCCACAGGGAACGGGGGTTCTGAGTTGGCAGCCCCCATTCCCGAAGCATCCACGGGCAGTTCCCCGAAGGGCTGACACCGGCTGCGCCTCAGCAGCCAGACAACCTCCCTCCCTCTGGTCGGGCACTGCAAGCCACACAGCCACTTGTGTCCCCTGTGTCCCTGGAGGCCGCAGCGCGTTTTGGGTTTTGGCGCGGACGGGCCCCTCTCGGCTTCCGTAGTCCATTTGCCCTGGAGCCTGCCAGACCCCTGGCCCCTGAGGCGGGCCCTGCTGAGTCCCCGAGCGCCTCCTGAGTTCCTGCCACCACCCTTGGGCCGGGATGAGGTGCCACCTTGTGCGTAGAAGCCCTGCACACAGGCAAGAAGCCCCCCAGGCCCGCGGGCGCGCCCGACCCTGGAGCCCCCTGGCTGGCTGCAGCCACAGGGAACGGGGGTTCTGAGTTGGCAGCCCCCATTCCCGAAGCATCCACGGGCAGTTCCCCGAAGGGCTGACACCGGCTGCGCCTCAGCAGCCAGACAACCTCCCTCCCTCTGGTCGGGCACTGCAAGCCACACAGCCACTTGTGTCCCCTGTGTCCCTGGAGGCCGCAGCGCGTTTTGGGTTTTGGCGCGGACGGGCCCCTCTCGGCTTCCGTAGTCCATTTGCCCCGGAGCCTGCCAGACCCCTTGCCCCAGGGGCGGGCCCTGCTGAGTCCCTGAGTGCCTCCTGAGTTCCTGCCACCACCCTTGGGCCGGGATGTGGTGCCACCTTGTGCGTAGAAGCCCTGCACACAGGCAAGAAGCCCCCCAGGCCCGCGGGCGCGCCCGACCCTGGAGCCCCCTGGCTGGCTGCAGCCACAGGGAACGGGGGTTCTGAGTTGGCAGCCCCCATTCCCGAAGCATCCACGGGCAGTTCCCCGAAGGGCTGACACCGGCTGCGCCTCAGCAGCCAGACAACCTCCCTCCCTCTGGTCGGGCACTGCAAGCCACACAGCCACTTGTGTCCCCTGTGTCCCTGGAGGCCGCAGCGCGTTTTGGGTTTTGGCGCGGACGGGCCCCTCTCGGCTTCCGTAGTCCATTTGCCCCGGAGCCTGCCAGACCCCTTGCCCCAGGGGCGGGCCCTGCTGAGTCCCTGAGTGCCTCCTGAGTTCCTGCCACCACCCTTGGGCCGGGATGTGGTGCCACCTTGTGCGTAGAAGCCCTGCACACAGGCAAGAAGCCCCCCAGGCCCGCGGGCGCGCCCGACCCTGGAGCCCCCTGGCTGGCTGCAGCCACAGGGAACGGGGGTTCTGAGTTGGCAGCCCCCATTCCCGAAGCATCCACGGGCAGTTCCCCGAAGGGCTGACACCGGCTGCGCCTCAGCAGCCAGACAACCTCCCTCCCTCTGGTCGGGCACTGCAAGCCACACAGCCACTTGTGTCCCCTGTGTCCCTGGAGGCCGCAGCGCGTTTTGGGTTTTGGCGTGGACGGGCCCCTCTCGGCTTCCGTAGTCCATTTGCCCCGGAGCCTGCCAGACCCCTTGCCCCAGGGGCGGGCCCTGCTGAGTCCCTGAGTGCCTCCTGAGTTCCTGCCACCACCCTTGGGCCGGGATGTGGTGCCACCTTGTGCGTAGAAGCCCTGCACACAGGCAAGAAGCCCCCCAGGCCCGCGGGCGCGCCCGACCCTGGAGCCCCCTGGCTGGCTGCAGCCACAGGGAACGGGGGTTCTGAGTTGGCAGCCCCCATTCCCGAAGCATCCACGGGCAGTTCCCCGAAGGGCTGACACCGGCTGCGCCTCAGCAGCCAGACAACCTCCCTCCCTCTGGTCGGGCACTGCAAGCCACACAGCCACTTGTGTCCCCTGTGTCCCTGGAGGCCGCAGCGCGTTTTGGGTTTTGGCGCGGACGGGCCCCTCTCGGCTTCCGTAGTCCATTTGCCCCGGAGCCTGCCAGACCCCTTGCCCCAGGGGCGGGCCCTGCTGAGTCCCTGAGTGCCTCCTGAGTTCCTGCCACCACCCTTGGGCCGGGATGTGGTGCCACCTTGTGCGTAGAAGCCCTGCACACAGGCAAGAAGCCCCCCAGGCCCGCGGGCGCGCCCGACCCTGGAGCCCCCTGGCTGGCTGCAGCCACAGGGAACGGGGGTTCTGAGTTGGCAGCCCCCATTCCCGAAGCATCCACGGGCAGTTCCCCGAAGGGCTGACACCGGCTGCGCCTCAGCAGCCAGACAACCTCCCTCCCTCTGGTCGGGCACTGCAAGCCACACAGCCACTTGTGTCCCCTGTGTCCCTGGAGGCCGCAGCGCGTTTTGGGTTTTGGCGCGGACGGGCCCCTCTCGGCTTCCATAGTCCATTTGCCCCGGAGCCTGCCAGACCCCTTGCCCCAGGGGCGGGCCCTGCTGAGTCCCTGAGTGCCTCCTGAGTTCCTGCCACCACCCTTGGTCCGGGATGTGGTGCCACCTTGTGCGTAGAAGCCCTGCACACAGGCAAGAAGCCCCCCAGGCCCGCGGGCGCGCCCGACCCTGGAGCCCCCTGGCTGGCTGCAGCCACAGGGAACGGGGGTTCTGAGTTGGCAGCCCCCATTCCCGAAGCATCCACGGGCAGTTCCCCGAAGGGCTGACACCGGCTGCGCCTCAGCAGCCAGACAACCTCCCTCCCTCTGGTCGGGCACTGCATGCCACACAGCCACTTGTGTCCCCTGTGTCCCTGGAGGCCGCAGCGCATTTTGGGTTTTGGCGCGGACGGGCCCCTCTCGGCTTCCGTAGTCCATTTGCCCCGGAGCCTGCCAGACCCCTTGCCCCAGGGGCGGGCCCTGCTGAGTCCCTCAGTGCCTCCTGAGTTCCTGCCACCACCCTTGGGCCAGGATGTGGTGCCACCTTGTGCGTAGAAGCCCTGCACACAGGCAAGAAGCCCCCCAGGCCCGCGGGCGCGCCCGACCCTGGAGCCCCCTGGCTGGCTGCAGCCACAGGGAACGGGGGTTCTGAGTTGGCAGCCCCCATTCCCGAAGCATCCACGGGCAGTTCCCCGAAGGGCTGACACCGGCTGCGCCTCAGCAGCCAGACAACCTCCCTCCCTCTGGTCGGGCACTGCAAGCCACACAGCCACTTGTGTCCCCTGTGTCCCTGGAGGCCGCAGCGCGTTTTGGGTTTTGGCGCGGACGGGCCCCTCTCGGCTTCCGTAGTCCATTTGCCCTGGAGCCTGCCAGACCCCTGGCCCCTGAGGCGGGCCCTGCTGAGTCCCCGAGCGCCTCCTGAGTTCCTGCCACCACCCTTGGGCCGGGATGAGGTGCCACCTTGTGCGTAGAAGCCCTGCACACAGGCAAGAAGCCCCCCAGGCCCGCGGGCGCGCCCGACCCTGGAGCCCCCTGGCTGGCTGCAGCCACAGGGAACGGGGGTTCTGAGTTGGCAGCCCCCATTCCCGAAGCATCCACGGGCAGTTCCCCGAAGGGCTGACACCGGCTGCGCCTCAGCAGCCAGACAACCTCCCTCCCTCTGGTCGGGCACTGCAAGCCACACAGCCACTTGTGTCCCCTGTGTCCCTGGAGGCCGCAGCGCGTTTTGGGTTTTGGCGCGGACGGGCCCCTCTCGGCTTCCGTAGTCCATTTGCCCCGGAGCCTGCCAGACCCCTTGCCCCAGGGGCGGGCCCTGCTGAGTCCCTGAGTGCCTCCTGAGTTCCTGCCACCACCCTTGGGCCGGGATGTGGTGCCACCTTGTGCGTAGAAGCCCTGCACACAGGCAAGAAGCCCCCCAGGCCCGCGGGCGCGCCCGACCCTGGAGCCCCCTGGCTGGCTGCAGCCACAGGGAACGGGGGTTCTGAGTTGGCAGCCCCCATTCCCGAAGCATCCACGGGCAGTTCCCCGAAGGGCTGACACCGGCTGCGCCTCAGCAGCCAGACAACCTCCCTCCCTCTGGTCGGGCACTGCAAGCCACACAGCCACTTGTGTCCCCTGTGTCCCTGGAGGCCGCAGCGCGTTTTGGGTTTTGGCGCGGACGGGCCCCTCTCGGCTTCCGTAGTCCATTTGCCCCGGAGCCTGCCAGACCCCTTGCCCCAGGGGCGGGCCCTGCTGAGTCCCTGAGTGCCTCCTGAGTTCCTGCCACCACCCTTGGTCCGGGATGTGGTGCCACCTTGTGCGTAGAAGCCCTGCACACAGGCAAGAAGCCCCCCAGGCCCGCGGGCGCGCCCGACCCTGGAGCCCCCTGGCTGGCTGCAGCCACAGGGAACGGGGGTTCTGAGTTGGCAGCCCCCATTCCCGAAGCATCCACGGGCAGTTCCCCGAAGGGCTGACACCGGCTGCGCCTCAGCAGCCAGACAACCTCCCTCCCTCTGGTCGGGCACTGCAAGCCACACAGCCACTTGTGTCCCCTGTGTCCTCCCTGGAGTCCGCAGCGCGTTTTGGGTTTTGGCGCGGACGGGCCCCTCTCGGCTTCCGTAGTCCATTTGCCCCGGAGCCTGCCAGACCCCTTGCCCCAGGGGCGGGCCCTGCTGAGTCCCTGAGTGCCTCCTGAGTTCCTGCCACCACCCTTGGGCCGGGATGTGGTGCCACCTTGTGCGTAGAAGCCCTGCACACAGGCAAGAAGCCCCCCAGGCCCGCGGGCGCGCCCGACCCTGGAGCCCCCTGGCTGGCTGCAGCCACAGGGAACGGGGGTTCTGAGTTGGCAGCCCCCATTCCCGAAGCATCCACGGGCAGTTCCCCGAAGGGCTGACACCGGCTGCGCCTCAGCAGCCAGACAACCTCCCTCCCTCTGGTCGGGCACTGCAAGCCACACAGCCACTTGTGTCCCCTGTGTCCCTGGAGGCCGCAGCGCGTTTTGGTTTTGGCGCGGACGGGCCCCTCTCGGCTTCCGTAGTCCATTTGCCCCGGAGCCTGCCAGACCCCTTGCCCCAGGGGCGGGCCCTGCTGAGTCCCTGAGTGCCTCCTGAGTTCCTGCCACCACCCTTGGGCCGGGATGTGGTGCCACCTTGTGCGTAGAAGCCCTGCACACAGGCAAGAAGCCCCCCAGGCCCGCGGGCGCGCCCGACCCTGGAGCCCCCTGGCTGGCTGCAGCCACAGGGAACGGGGGTTCTGAGTTGGCAGCCCCCATTCCCGAAGCATCCACGGGCAGTTCCCCGAAGGGCTGACACCGGCTGCGCCTCAGCAGCCAGAC
Organism: Lepus europaeus; assembly: GCF_033115175.1. Taxonomy (NCBI): domain Eukaryota; kingdom Metazoa; phylum Chordata; class Mammalia; order Lagomorpha; family Leporidae; genus Lepus; species Lepus europaeus. The sequence continues at coordinate 29,632 of NW_026909191.1, forward strand.
AACCTCCCTCCCTCTGGTCGGGCACTGCAAGCCACACAGCCACTTGTGTCCCCTGTGTCCCTGGAGGCCGCAGCGCGTTTTGGGTTTTGGCGCGGACGGGCCCCTCTCGGCTTCCGTAGTCCATTTGCCCCGGAGCCTGCCAGACCCCTTGCCCCAGGGGCGGGCCCTGCTGAGTCCCTGAGTGCCTCCTGAGTTCCTGCCACCACCCTTGGGCCGGGATGTGGTGCCACCTTGTGCGTAGAAGCCCTGCACACAGGCAAGAAGCCCCCCAGGCCCGCGGGCGCGCCCGACCCTGGAGCCCCCTGGCTGGCTGCAGCCACAGGGAACGGGGGTTCTGAGTTGGCAGCCCCCATTCCCGAAGCATCCACGGGCAGTTCCCCGAAGGGCTGACACCGGCTGCGCCTCAGCAGCCAGACAACCTCCCTCCCTCTGGTCGGGCACTGCAAGCCACACAGCCACTTGTGTCCCCTGTGTCCCTGGAGGCCGCAGCGCGTTTTGGGTTTTGGCGCGGACGGGCCCCTCTCGGCTTCCGTAGTCCATTTGCCCCGGAGCCTGCCAGACCCCTTGCCCCAGGGGCGGGCCCTGCTAAGTCCCCGAGCGCCTCCTGAGTTCCTGCCACCACCCTTGGGCCGGGATGTGGTGCCACCTTGTGCGTAGAAGCCCTGCACACAGGCAAGAAGCCCCTAGGCCCGCGGGCGCGCCCGACCCTGGAGCCCCCTGGCTGGCTGCAGCCACAGGGAACGGGGGTTCTGAGTTGGCAGCCCCCATTCCCGAAGCATCCACGGGCAGTTCCCCGAAGGGCTGACACCGGCTGCGCCTCAGCAGCCAGACAACCTCCCTCCCTCTGGTCGGGCACTGCAAGCCACACAGCCACTTGTGTCCCCTGTGTCCCTGGAGGCCGCAGCGCGTTTTGGTTTTGGCGCGGACGGGCCCCTCTCGGCTTCCGTAGTCCATTTGCCCCGGAGCCTGCCAGACCCCTTGCCCCAGGGGCGGGCCCTGCTGAGTCCCTGAGTGCCTCCTGAGTTCCTGCCACCACCCTTGGGCCGGGATGTGGTGCCACCTTGTGCGTAGAAGCCCTGCACACAGGCAAGAAGCCCCCCAGGCCCGCGGGCGCGCCCGACCCTGGAGCCCCCTGGCTGGCTGCAGCCACAGGGAACGGGGGTTCTGAGTTGGCAGCCCCCATTCCCGAAGCATCCACGGGCAGTTCCCCGAAGGGCTGACACCGGCTGCGCCTCAGCAGCCAGACAACCTCCCTCCCTCTGGTCGGGCACTGCAAGCCACACAGCCACTTGTGTCCCCTGTGTCCCTGGAGGCCGCAGCGCGTTTTGGGTTTTGGCGCGGACGGGCCCCTCTCGGCTTCCGTAGTCCATTTGCCCCGGAGCCTGCCAGACCCCTTGCCCCAGGGGCGGGCCCTGCTGAGTCCCCGAGTGCCTCCTGAGTTCCTGCCACCACCCTTGGGCCGGGATGTGGTGCCACCTTGTGCGTAGAAGCCCTGCACACAGGCAAGAAGCCCCCCAGGCCCGCGGGCGCGCCCGACCCTGGAGCCCCCTGGCTGGCTGCAGCCACAGGGAACGGGGGTTCTGAGTTGGCAGCCCCCATTCCCGAAGCATCCACGGGCAGTTCCCCGAAGGGCTGACACCGGCTGCGCCTCAGCAGCCAGACAACCTCCCTCCCTCTGGTCGGGCACTGCAAGCCACACAGCCACTTGTGTCCCCTGTGTCCCTGGAGGCCGCAGCGCGTTTTGGGTTTTGGCGCGGACGGGCCTCTCTCGGCTTCCGTAGTCCATTTGCCCCCGGAGCCTGCCAAACCCCTGGCCCCAGGGGCGGGCCCTGCTGAGTCCCCGAGCGCCTCCTGGGTTCCTGCCACCACCCTTGGGCCGGGATGAGGTGCCACCTTGTGCGTAGAAGCCCTGCACACAGGCAAGAAGCCCCCCAGGCCCGCGGGCGCGCCCGACCCTGGAGCCCCCTGGCTGGCTGCAGCCACAGGGAACGGGGGTACTGAGTTGGCAGCCCCCATTCCCGAAGCATCCACGGGCAGTTCCCCGAAGGGCTGACACCGGCTGCGCCTCAGCAGCCAGACAACCTCCCTCCCTCTGGTCGGGCACTGCAAGCCACACAGCCACTTGTGTCCCCTGTGTCCCTGGAGTCCGCAGCGCGTTTTGGGTTTTGGCGCGGACGGGCCCCTCTCGGCTTCCGTAGTCCATTTGCCCCGGAGCCTGCCAGACCCCTTGCCCCAGGGGCGGGCCCTGCTGAGTCCCTGAGTGCCTCCTGAGTTCCTGCCACCACCCTTGGGCCGGGATGTGGTGCCACCTTGTGCGTAGAAGCCCTGCACACAGGCAAGAAGCCCCCCAGGCCCGCGGGCGCGCCCGACCCTGGAGCCCCCTGGCTGGCTGCAGCCACAGGGAACGGGGGTTCTGAGTTGGCAGCCCCCATTCCCGAAGCATCCACGGGCAGTTCCCCGAAGGGCTGACACCGGCTGCGCCTCAGCAGCCAGACAACCTCCCTCCCTCTGGTCGGGCACTGCAAGCCACACAGCCACTTGTGTCCCCTGTGTCCCTGGAGGCCGCAGCGCGTTTTGGTTTTGGCGCGGACGGGCCCCTCTCGGCTTCCGTAGTCCATTTGCCCCGGAGCCTGCCAGACCCCTTGCCCCAGGGGCGGGCCCTGCTGAGTCCCCGAGTGCCTCCTGAGTTCCTGCCACCACCCTTGGGCCGGGATGTGGTGCCACCTTGTGCGTAGAAGCCCTGCACACAGGCAAGAAGCCCCCCAGGCCCGCGGGCGCGCCCGACCCTGGAGCCCCCTGGCTGGCTGCAGCCACAGGGAACGGGGGTTCTGAGTTGGCAGCCCCCATTCCCGAAGCATCCACGGGCAGTTCCCCGAAGGGCTGACACCGGCTGCGCCTCAGCAGCCAGACAACCTCCCTCCCTCTGGTCGGGCACTGCAAGCCACACAGCCACTTGTGTCCCCTGTGTCCCTGGAGGCCGCAGCGCGTTTTGGGTTTTGGCGCGGACGGGCCCCTCTCGGCTTCCGTAGTCCATTTGCCCCGGAGCCTGCCAGACCCCTTGCCCCAGGGGCGGGCCCTGCTGAGTCCCTGAGTGCCTCCTGAGTTCCTGCCACCACCCTTGGGCCGGGATGTGGTGCCACCTTGTGCGTAGAAGCCCTGCACACAGGCAAGAAGCCCCCCAGGCCCGCGGGCGCGCCCGACCCTGGAGCCCCCTGGCTGGCTGCAGCCACAGGGAACGGGGGTTCTGAGTTGGCAGCCCCCATTCCCGAAGCATCCACGGGCAGTTCCCCGAAGGGCTGACACCGGCTGCGCCTCAGCAGCCAGACAACCTCCCTCCCTCTGGTCGGGCACTGCAAGCCACACAGCCACTTGTGTCCCCTGTGTCCCTGGAGGCCGCAGCGCGTTTTGGGTTTTGGCGCGGACGGGCCCCTCTCGGCTTCCGTAGTCCATTTGCCCCGGAGCCTGCCAGACCCCTTGCCCCAGGGGCGGGCCCTGCTAAGTCCCCGAGCGCCTCCTGAGTTCCTGCCACCACCCTTGGGCCGGGATGTGGTGCCACCTTGTGCGTAGAAGCCCTGCACACAGGCAAGAAGCCCCTAGGCCCGCGGGCGCGCCCGACCCTGGAGCCCCCTGGCTGGCTGCAGCCACAGGGAACGGGGGTTCTGAGTTGGCAGCCCCCATTCCCGAAGCATCCACGGGCAGTTCCCCGAAGGGCTGACACCGGCTGCGCCTCAGCAGCCAGACAACCTCCCTCCCTCTGGTCGGGCACTGCAAGCCACACAGCCACTTGTGTCCCCTGTGTCCCTGGAGGCCGCAGCGCGTTTTGGTTTTGGCGCGGACGGGCCCCTCTCGGCTTCCGTAGTCCATTTGCCCCGGAGCCTGCCAGACCCCTTGCCCCAGGGGCGGGCCCTGCTGAGTCCCTGAGTGCCTCCTGAGTTCCTGCCACCACCCTTGGGCCGGGATGTGGTGCCACCTTGTGCGTAGAAGCCCTGCACACAGGCAAGAAGCCCCCCAGGCCCGCGGGCGCGCCCGACCCTGGAGCCCCCTGGCTGGCTGCAGCCACAGGGAACGGGGGTTCTGAGTTGGCAGCCCCCATTCCCGAAGCATCCACGGGCAGTTCCCCGAAGGGCTGACACCGGCTGCGCCTCAGCAGCCAGACAACCTCCCTCCCTCTGGTCGGGCACTGCAAGCCACACAGCCACTTGTGTCCCCTGTGTCCCTGGAGGCCGCAGCGCGTTTTGGGTTTTGGCGCGGACGGGCCCCTCTCGGCTTCCGTAGTCCATTTGCCCCGGAGCCTGCCAGACCCCTTGCCCCAGGGGCGGGCCCTGCTGAGTCCCCGAGTGCCTCCTGAGTTCCTGCCACCACCCTTGGGCCGGGATGTGGTGCCACCTTGTGCGTAGAAGCCCTGCACACAGGCAAGAAGCCCCCCAGGCCCGCGGGCGCGCCCGACCCTGGAGCCCCCTGGCTGGCTGCAGCCACAGGGAACGGGGGTTCTGAGTTGGCAGCCCCCATTCCCGAAGCATCCACGGGCAGTTCCCCGAAGGGCTGACACCGGCTGCGCCTCAGCAGCCAGACAACCTCCCTCCCTCTGGTCGGGCACTGCAAGCCACACAGCCACTTGTGTCCCCTGTGTCCCTGGAGGCCGCAGCGCGTTTTGGGTTTTGGCGCGGACGGGCCCCTCTCGGCTTCCGTAGTCCATTTGCCCCCGGAGCCTGCCAAACCCCTGGCCCCAGGGGCGGGCCCTGCTGAGTCCCCGAGCGCCTCCTGGGTTCCTGCCACCACCCTTGGGCCGGGATGAGGTGCCACCTTGTGCGTAGAAGCCCTGCACACAGGCAAGAAGCCCCCCAGGCCCGCGGGCGCGCCCGACCCTGGAGCCCCCTGGCTGGCTGCAGCCACAGGGAACGGGGGTACTGAGTTGGCAGCCCCCATTCCCGAAGCATCCACGGGCAGTTCCCCGAAGGGCTGACACCGGCTGCGCCTCAGCAGCCAGACAACCTCCCTCCTTCTGGTCGGGCACTGCAAGCCACACAGCCACTTGTGTCCCCTGTGTCCCTGGAGTCCGCAGCGCGTTTTGGGTTTTGGCGCGGACGGGCCCCTCTCGGCTTCCGTAGTCCATTTGCCCCGGAGCCTGCCAGACCCCTTGCCCCAGGGGCGGGCCCTGCTGAGTCCCTGAGTGCCTCCTGAGTTCCTGCCACCACCCTTGGGCCGGGATGTGGTGCCACCTTGTGCGTAGAAGCCCTGCACACAGGCAAGAAGCCCCCCAGGCCCGCGGGCGCGCCCGACCCTGGAGCCCCCTGGCTGGCTGCAGCCACAGGGAACGGGGGTTCTGAGTTGGCAGCCCCCATTCCCGAAGCATCCACGGGCAGTTCCCCGAAGGGCTGACACCGGCTGCGCCTCAGCAGCCAGACAACCTCCCTCCCTCTGGTCGGGCACTGCAAGCCACACAGCCACTTGTGTCCCCTGTGTCCCTGGAGGCCGCAGCGCGTTTTGGTTTTGGCGCGGACGGGCCCCTCTCGGCTTCCGTAGTCCATTTGCCCCGGAGCCTGCCAGACCCCTTGCCCCAGGGGCGGGCCCTGCTGAGTCCCTGAGTGCCTCCTGAGTTCCTGCCACCACCCTTGGGCCGGGATGTGGTGCCACCTTGTGCGTAGAAGCCCTGCACACAGGCAAGAAGCCCCCCAGGCCCGCGGGCGCGCCCGACCCTGGAGCCCCCTGGCTGGCTGCAGCCACAGGGAACGGGGGTTCTGAGTTGGCAGCCCCCATTCCCGAAGCATCCACGGGCAGTTCCCCGAAGGGCTGACACCGGCTGCGCCTCAGCAGCCAGACAACCTCCCTCCCTCTGGTCGGGCACTGCAAGCCACACAGCCACTTGTGTCCCCTGTGTCCCTGGAGGCCGCAGCGCGTTTTGGGTTTTGGCGCGGACGGGCCCCTCTCGGCTTCCGTAGTCCATTTGCCCCGGAGCCTGCCAGACCCCTTGCCCCAGGGGCGGGCCCTGCTAAGTCCCCGAGCGCCTCCTGAGTTCCTGCCACCACCCTTGGGCCGGGATGTGGTGCCACCTTGTGCGTAGAAGCCCTGCACACAGGCAAGAAGCCCCTAGGCCCGCGGGCGCGCCCGACCCTGGAGCCCCCTGGCTGGCTGCAGCCACAGGGAACGGGGGTTCTGAGTTGGCAGCCCCCATTCCCGAAGCATCCACGGGCAGTTCCCCGAAGGGCTGACACCGGCTGCGCCTCAGCAGCCAGACAACCTCCCTCCCTCTGGTCGGGCACTGCAAGCCACACAGCCACTTGTGTCCCCTGTGTCCCTGGAGGCCGCAGCGCGTTTTGGTTTTGGCGCGGACGGGCCCCTCTCGGCTTCCGTAGTCCATTTGCCCCGGAGCCTGCCAGACCCCTTGCCCCAGGGGCGGGCCCTGCTGAGTCCCTGAGTGCCTCCTGAGTTCCTGCCACCACCCTTGGGCCGGGATGTGGTGCCACCTTGTGCGTAGAAGCCCTGCACACAGGCAAGAAGCCCCCCAGGCCCGCGGGCGCGCCCGACCCTGGAGCCCCCTGGCTGGCTGCAGCCACAGGGAACGGGGGTTCTGAGTTGGCAGCCCCCATTCCCGAAGCATCCACGGGCAGTTCCCCGAAGGGCTGACACCGGCTGCGCCTCAGCAGCCAGACAACCTCCCTCCCTCTGGTCGGGCACTGCAAGCCACACAGCCACTTGTGTCCCCTGTGTCCCTGGAGTCCGCAGCGCGTTTTGGGTTTTGGCGCGGACGGGCCCCTCTCGGCTTCCGTAGTCCATTTGCCCCGGAGCCTGCCAGACCCCTTGCCCCAGGGGCGGGCCCTGCTGAGTCCCCGAGTGCCTCCTGAGTTCCTGCCACCACCCTTGGGCCGGGATGTGGTGCCACCTTGTGCGTAGAAGCCCTGCACACAGGCAAGAAGCCCCCCAGGCCCGCGGGCGCGCCCGACCCTGGAGCCCCCTGGCTGGCTGCAGCCACAGGGAACGGGGGTTCTGAGTTGGCAGCCCCCATTCCCGAAGCATCCACGGGCAGTTCCCCGAAGGGCTGACACCGGCTGCGCCTCAGCAGCCAGACAACCTCCCTCCCTCTGGTCGGGCACTGCAAGCCACACAGCCACTTGTGTCCCCTGTGTCCCTGGAGGCCGCAGCGCGTTTTGGGTTTTGGCGCGGACGGGCCCCTCTCGGCTTCCGTAGTCCATTTGCCCCCGGAGCCTGCCAAACCCCTGGCCCCAGGGGCGGGCCCTGCTGAGTCCCCGAGCGCCTCCTGGGTTCCTGCCACCACCCTTGGGCCGGGATGAGGTGCCACCTTGTGCGTAGAAGCCCTGCACACAGGCAAGAAGCCCCCCAGGCCCGCGGGCGCGCCCGACCCTGGAGCCCCCTGGCTGGCTGCAGCCACAGGGAACGGGGGTACTGAGTTGGCAGCCCCCATTCCCGAAGCATCCACGGGCAGTTCCCCGAAGGGCTGACACCGGCTGCGCCTCAGCAGCCAGACAACCTCCCTCCCTCTGGTCGGGCACTGCAAGCCACACAGCCACTTGTGTCCCCTGTGTCCCTGGAGTCCGCAGCGCGTTTTGGGTTTTGGCGCGGACGGGCCCCTCTCGGCTTCCGTAGTCCATTTGCCCCGGAGCCTGCCAGACCCCTTGCCCCAGGGGCGGGCCCTGCTGAGTCCCTGAGTGCCTCCTGAGTTCCTGCCACCACCCTTGGGCCGGGATGTGGTGCCACCTTGTGCGTAGAAGCCCTGCACACAGGCAAGAAGCCCCCCAGGCCCGCGGGCGCGCCCGACCCTGGAGCCCCCTGGCTGGCTGCAGCCACAGGGAACGGGGGTTCTGAGTTGGCAGCCCCCATTCCCGAAGCATCCACGGGCAGTTCCCCGAAGGGCTGACACCGGCTGCGCCTCAGCAGCCAGACAACCTCCCTCCCTCTGGTCGGGCACTGCAAGCCACACAGCCACTTGTGTCCCCTGTGTCCCTGGAGGCCGCAGCGCGTTTTGGTTTTGGCGCGGACGGGCCCCTCTCGGCTTCCGTAGTCCATTTGCCCCGGAGCCTGCCAGACCCCTTGCCCCAGGGGCGGGCCCTGCTGAGTCCCTGAGTGCCTCCTGAGTTCCTGCCACCACCCTTGGGCCGGGATGTGGTGCCACCTTGTGCGTAGAAGCCCTGCACACAGGCAAGAAGCCCCCCAGGCCCGCGGGCGCGCCCGACCCTGGAGCCCCCTGGCTGGCTGCAGCCACAGGGAACGGGGGTTCTGAGTTGGCAGCCCCCATTCCCGAAGCATCCACGGGCAGTTCCCCGAAGGGCTGACACCGGCTGCGCCTCAGCAGCCAGACAACCTCCCTCCCTCTGGTCGGGCACTGCAAGCCACACAGCCACTTGTGTCCCCTGTGTCCCTGGAGGCCGCAGCGCGTTTTGGGTTTTGGCGCGGACGGGCCCCTCTCGGCTTCCGTAGTCCATTTGCCCCGGAGCCTGCCAGACCCCTTGCCCCAGGGGCGGGCCCTGCTGAGTCCCTGAGTGCCTCCTGAGTTCCTGCCACCACCCTTGGGCCGGGATGTGGTGCCACCTTGTGCGTAGAAGCCCTGCACACAGGCAAGAAGCCCCCCAGGCCCGCGGGCGCGCCCGACCCTGGAGCCCCCTGGCTGGCTGCAGCCACAGGGAACGGGGGTTCTGAGTTGGCAGCCCCCATTCCCGAAGCATCCACGGGCAGTTCCCCGAAGGGCTGACACCGGCTGCGCCTCAGCAGCCGGACAACCTCCCTCCCTCTGGTCGGGCACTGCAAGCCACACAGCCACTTGTGTCCCCTGTGTCCCTGGAGGCCGCAGCGCGTTTTGGGTTTTGGCGCGGACGGGCCCCTCTCGGCTTCCGTAGTCCATTTGCCCCGGAGCCTGCCAGACCCCTTGCCCCAGGGGCGGGCCCTGCTAAGTCCCCGAGCGCCTCCTGAGTTCCTGCCACCACCCTTGGGCCGGGATGTGGTGCCACCTTGTGCGTAGAAGCCCTGCACACAGGCAAGAAGCCCCTAGGCCCGCGGGCGCGCCCGACCCTGGAGCCCCCTGGCTGGCTGCAGCCACAGGGAACGGGGGTTCTGAGTTGGCAGCCCCCATTCCCGAAGCATCCACGGGCAGTTCCCCGAAGGGCTGACACCGGCTGCGCCTCAGCAGCCAGACAACCTCCCTCCCTCTGGTCGGGCACTGCAAGCCACACAGCCACTTGTGTCCCCTGTGTCCCTGGAGGCCGCAGCGCGTTTTGGTTTTGGCGCGGACGGGCCCCTCTCGGCTTCCGTAGTCCATTTGCCCCGGAGCCTGCCAGACCCCTTGCCCCAGGGGCGGGCCCTGCTGAGTCCCTGAGTGCCTCCTGAGTTCCTGCCACCACCCTTGGGCCGGGATGTGGTGCCACCTTGTGCGTAGAAGCCCTGCACACAGGCAAGAAGCCCCCCAGGCCCGCGGGCGCGCCCGACCCTGGAGCCCCCTGGCTGGCTGCAGCCACAGGGAATGGGGGTTCTGAGTTGGCAGCCCCCATTCCCGAAGCATCCACGGGCAGTTCCCCGAAGGGCTGACACCGGCTGCGCCTCAGCAGCCAGACAACCTCCCTCCCTCTGGTCGGGCACTGCAAGCCACACAGCCACTTGTGTCCCCTGTGTCCCTGGAGGCCGCAGCGCGTTTTGGGTTTTGGCGCGGACGGGCCCCTCTCGGCTTCCGTAGTCCATTTGCCCCGGAGCCTGCCAGACCCCTTGCCCCAGGGGCGGGCCCTGCTGAGTCCCCGAGTGCCTCCTGAGTTCCTGCCACCACCCTTGGGCCGGGATGTGGTGCCACCTTGTGCGTAGAAGCCCTGCACACAGGCAAGAAGCCCCCCAGGCCCGCGGGCGCGCCCGACCCTGGAGCCCCCTGGCTGGCTGCAGCCACAGGGAACGGGGGTTCTGAGTTGGCAGCCCCCATTCCCGAAGCATCCACGGGCAGTTCCCCGAAGGGCTGACACCGGCTGCGCCTCAGCAGCCAGACAACCTCCCTCCCTCTGGTCGGGCACTGCAAGCCACACAGCCACTTGTGTCCCCTGTGTCCCTGGAGGCCGCAGCGCGTTTTGGTTTTGGCGCGGACGGGCCCCTCTCGGCTTCCGTAGTCCATTTGCCCCGGAGCCTGCCAGACCCCTTGCCCCAGGGGCGGGCCCTGCTGAGTCCCTGAGTGCCTCCTGAGTTCCTGCCACCACCCTTTGTCCGGGATGTGGTGCCACCTTGTGCGTAGAAGCCCTGCACACAGGCAAGAAGCCCCCCAGGCCCGCGGGCGCGCCCGACCCTGGAGCCCCCTGGCTGGCTGCAGCCACAGGGAACGGGGGTTCTGAGTTGGCAGCCCCCATTCCCGAAGCATCCACGGGCAGTTCCCCGAAGGGCTGACACCGGCTGCGCCTCAGCAGCCAGACAACCTCCCTCCCTCTGGTCGGGCACTGCAAGCCACACAGCCACTTGTGTCCCCTGTGTCCCTGGAGGCCGCAGCGCGTTTTGGTTTTGGCGCGGACGGGCCCCTCTCGGCTTCCGTAGTCCATTTGCCCCGGAGCCTGCCAGACCCCTTGCCCCAGGGGCGGGCCCTGCTGAGTCCCTGAGTGCCTCCTGAGTTCCTGCCACCACCCTTGGGCCGGGATGTGGTGCCACCTTGTGCGTAGAAGCCCTGCACACAGGCAAGAAGCCCCCCAGGCCCGCGGGCGCGCCCGACCCTGGAGCCCCCTGGCTGGCTGCAGCCACAGGGAACGGGGGTTCTGAGTTGGCAGCCCCCATTCCCGAAGCATCCACGGGCAGTTCCCCGAAGGGCTGACACCGGCTGCGCCTCAGCAGCCAGACAACCTCCCTCCCTCTGGTCGGGCACTGCAAGCCACACAGCCACTTGTGTCCCCTGTGTCCCTGGAGGCCGCAGCGCGTTTTGGGTTTTGGCGCGGACGGGCCCCTCTCGGCTTCCGTAGTCCATTTGCCCCGGAGCCTGCCAGACCCCTTGCCCCAGGGGCGGGCCCTGCTAAGTCCCCGAGCGCCTCCTGAGTTCCTGCCACCACCCTTGGGCCGGGATGTGGTGCCACCTTGTGCGTAGAAGCCCTGCACACAGGCAAGAAGCCCCTAGGCCCGCGGGCGCGCCCGACCCTGGAGCCCCCTGGCTGGCTGCAGCCACAGGGAACGGGGGTTCTGAGTTGGCAGCCCCCATTCCCGAAGCATCCACGGGCAGTTCCCCGAAGGGCTGACACCGGCTGCGCCTCAGCAGCCAGACAACCTCCCTCCCTCTGGTCGGGCACTGCAAGCCACACAGCCACTTGTGTCCCCTGTGTCCCTGGAGGCCGCAGCGCGTTTTGGTTTTGGCGCGGACGGGCCCCTCTCGGCTTCCGTAGTCCATTTGCCCCGGAGCCTGCCAGACCCCTTGCCCCAGGGGCGGGCCCTGCTGAGTCCCTGAGTGCCTCCTGAGTTCCTGCCACCACCCTTGGGCCGGGATGTGGTGCCACCTTGTGCGTAGAAGCCCTGCACACAGGCAAGAAGCCCCCCAGGCCCGCGGGCGCGCCCGACCCTGGAGCCCCCTGGCTGGCTGCAGCCACAGGGAACGGGGGTTCTGAGTTGGCAGCCCCCATTCCCGAAGCATCCACGGGCAGTTCCCCGAAGGGCTGACACCGGCTGCGCCTCAGCAGCCAGACAACCTCCCTCCCTCTGGTCGGGCACTGCAAGCCACACAGCCACTTGTGTCCCCTGTGTCCCTGGAGGCCGCAGCGCGTTTTGGGTTTTGGCGCGGACGGGCCCCTCTCGGCTTCCGTAGTCCATTTGCCCCGGAGCCTGCCAGACCCCTTGCCCCAGGGGCGGGCCCTGCTGAGTCCCCGAGTGCCTCCTGAGTTCCTGCCACCACCCTTGGGCCGGGATGTGGTGCCACCTTGTGCGTAGAAGCCCTGCACACAGGCAAGAAGCCCCCCAGGCCCGCGGGCGCGCCCGACCCTGGAGCCCCCTGGCTGGCTGCAGCCACAGGGAACGGGGGTTCTGAGTTGGCAGCCCCCATTCCCGAAGCATCCACGGGCAGTTCCCCGAAGGGCTGACACCGGCTGCGCCTCAGCAGCCAGACAACCTCCCTCCCTCTGGTCGGGCACTGCAAGCCACACAGCCACTTGTGTCCCCTGTGTCCCTGGAGGCCGCAGCGCGTTTTGGGTTTTGGCGCGGACGGGCCCCTCTCGGCTTCCGTAGTCCATTTGCCCCCGGAGCCTGCCAAACCCCTGGCCCCAGGGGCGGGCCCTGCTGAGTCCCCGAGCGCCTCCTGGGTTCCTGCCACCACCCTTGGGCCGGGATGAGGTGCCACCTTGTGCGTAGAAGCCCTGCACACAGGCAAGAAGCCCCCCAGGCCCGCGGGCGCGCCCGACCCTGGAGCCCCCTGGCTGGCTGCAGCCACAGGGAACGGGGGTACTGAGTTGGCAGCCCCCATTCCCGAAGCATCCACGGGCAGTTCCCCGAAGGGCTGACACCGGCTGCGCCTCAGCAGCCAGACAACCTCCCTCCCTCTGGTCGGGCACTGCAAGCCACACAGCCACTTGTGTCCCCTGTGTCCCTGGAGTCCGCAGCGCGTTTTGGGTTTTGGCGCGGACGGGCCCCTCTCGGCTTCCGTAGTCCATTTGCCCCGGAGCCTGCCAGACCCCTTGCCCCAGGGGCGGGCCCTGCTGAGTCCCTGAGTGCCTCCTGAGTTCCTGCCACCACCCTTGGGCCGGGATGTGGTGCCACCTTGTGCGTAGAAGCCCTGCACACAGGCAAGAAGCCCCCCAGGCCCGCGGGCGCGCCCGACCCTGGAGCCCCCTGGCTGGCTGCAGCCACAGGGAACGGAACGGGGGTTCTGAGTTGGCAGCCCCCATTCCCGAAGCATCCACGGGCAGTTCCCCGAAGGGCTGACACCGGCTGCGCCTCAGCAGCCAGACAACCTCCCTCCCTCTGGTCGGGCACTGCAAGCCACACAGCCACTTGTGTCCCCTGTGTCCCTGGAGGCCGCAGCGCGTTTTGGGTTTTGGCGCGGACGGGCCCCTCTCGGCTTCCGTAGTCCATTTGCCCCCGGAGCCTGCCAAACCCCTGGCCCCAGGGGCAGGCCCTGCTGAGTCCCCGAGCGCCTCCTGGGTTCCTGCCACCACCCTTGGGCCGGGATGAGGTGCCACCTTGTGCGTAGAAGCCCTGCACACAGGCAAGAAGCCCCCCAGGCCCGCGGGCGCGCCCGACCCTGGAGCCCCCTGGCTGGCTGCAGCCACAGGGAACGGGGGTACTGAGTTGGCAGCCCCCATTCCCGAAGCATCCACGGGCAGTTCCCCGAAGGGCTGACACCGGCTGCGCCTCAGCAGCCAGACAACCTCCCTCCCTCTGGTCGGGCACTGCAAGCCACACAGCCACTTGTGTCCCCTGTGTCCCTGGAGGCCGCAGCGCGTTTTGGGTTTTGGCGCGGACGGGCCCCTCTCGGCTTCCGTAGTCCATTTGCCCCGGAGCCTGCCAGACCCCTTGCCCCAGGGGCGGGCCCTGCTGAGTCCCCGAGTGCCTCCTGAGTTCCTTCCACCACCCTTGGGCCGGGATGTGGTGCCACCTTGTGCGTAGAAGCCCTGCACACAGGCAAGAAGCCCCCCAGGCCCGCGGGCGCGCCCGACCCTGGAGCCCCCTGGCTGGCTGCAGCCACAGGGAACGGGGGTTCTGAGTTGGCAGCCCCCATTCCCGAAGCATCCACGGGCAGTTCCCCGAAGGGCTGACACCGGCTGCGCCTCAGCAGCCAGACAACCTCCCTCCCTCTGGTCGGGCACTGCAAGCCACACAGCCACTTGTGTCCCCTGTGTCCCTGGAGGCCGCAGCGCGTTTTGGGTTTTGGCGCGGACGGGCCCCTCTCGGCTTCCGTAGTCCATTTGCCCCAGAGACTGCCACACCCCTTGCCCCAGGGGCGGGCCCTGCTGAGTCCCTGAGTGCCTCCTGAGTTCCTGCCACCACCCTTGGGCCGGGATGTGGTGCCACCTTGTGCGTAGAAGCCCTGCACACAGGCAAGAAGCCCCTAGGCCCGCGGGCGCGCCTGACCCTGGAGCCCCCTGGCTGGCTGCAGCCACAGGGAACGGGGGTTCTGAGTTGGCAGCCCCCATTCCCGAAGCATCCACGGGCAGTTCCCCGAAGGGCTGACACCGGCTGCGCCTCAGCAGCCAGACAACCTCCCTCCCTCTGGTCGGGCACTGCAAGCCACACAGCCACTTGTGTCCCCTGTGTCCCTGGAGGCCGCAGCGCGTTTCGGTTTTGGCGCGGACGGGCCCCTCTCGGCTTCCGTAGTCCATTTGCCCCGGAGCCTGCCAGACCCCTTGCCCCAGGGGCGGGCCCTGCTGAGTCCCTGAGTGCCTCCTGAGTTCCTGCCACCACCCTTGGGCCGGGATGTGGTGCCACCTTGTGCGTAGAAGCCCTGCACACAGGCAAGAAGCCCCCCAGGCCCGCGGGCGCGCCCGACCCTGGAGCCCCCTGGCTGGCTGCAGCCACAGGGAACGGGGGTTCTGAGTTGGCAGCCCCCATTCCCGAAGCATCCACGGGCAGTTCCCCGAAGGGCTGACACCGGCTGCGCCTCAGCAGCCAGACAACCTCCCTCCCTCTGGTCGGGCACTGCAAGCCACACAGCCACTTGTGTCCCCTGTGTCCCTGGAGGCCGCAGCGCGTTTTGGGTTTTGGCGCGGACGGGCCCCTCTCGGCTTCCGTAGTCCATTTGCCCCGGAGCCTGCCAGACCCCTTGCCCCAGGGGCGGGCCCTGCTGAGTCCCCGAGTGCCTCCTGAGTTCCTGCCACCACCCTTGGGCCGGGATGTGGTGCCACCTTGTGCGTAGAAGCCCTGCACACAGGCAAGAAGCCCCTAGGCCCGCGGGCGCGCCCGACCCTGGAGCCCCCTGGCTGGCTGCAGCCACAGGGAACGGGGGTTCTGAGTTGGCAGCCCCCATTCCCGAAGCATCCACGGGCAGTTCCCCGAAGGGCTGACACCGGCTGCGCCTCAGCAGCCAGACAACCTCCCTCCCTCTGGTCGGGCACTGCAAGCCACACAGCCACTTGTGTCCCCTGTGTCCCTGGAGGCCGCAGCGCGTTTTGGGTTTTGGCGCGGACGGGCCCCTCTCGGCTTCCGTAGTCCATTTGCCCCCGGAGCCTGCCAGACCGCTGGCCCCAGGGGCAGGCCCTGTTGAGTCCCTGAGCGCCACCTGGGTTCCTGCCACCACACTTGGGCCGGGATGAGGTGCCACCTTGTGCGTAGAAGCCCTGCACACAGGCAAGAAGCCCCCCAGGCCCGCGGCGCACCCGACCCTGGAGCCCCCTGGCTGGCTGCAGCCACAGGGAACGGTGGTTCTGAGTTGGCAGCCCCCATTCCCGAAGCATCCACGGGCAGTTCCCCGAAGGGCTGACACCGGCTGCGCCTCAGCAGCCAGACAACCTCCCTCCCTCTGGTCGGGCACTGCAAGCCACACAGCCACTTGTGTCCCCTGTGTCCCTGGAGGCCGCAGCGCGTTTTGGGTTTTGGCGCGGACGGGCCCCTCTCGGCTTCCGTAGTCCATTTGCCCCCGGAGCTTGCCAGACCCCTGGCCCCAGGGGCGGGCCCTGCAGAGTCCCCGAGCGCCTCCTGGGTTCCTGCCACCACCCTTGGGCCGGGATGAGGTGCCACCTTGTGCGTAGAAGCCCTGCACACAGGCAAGAAGCCCCCCAGGCCCGCGGGCGCGCCCGACCCTGGAGCCCCCTGGCTGGCTGCAGCCACAGGGAACGGGGGTTCTGAGTTGGCAGCCCCCATTCCCGAAGCATCCACGGGCAGTTCCCCGAAGGGCTGACACCGGCTGCGCCTCAGCAGCCAGACAACCTCCCTCCCTCTGGTCGGGCACTGCAAGCCACACAGCCACTTGTGTCCCCTGTGTCCCTGGAGGCCGCAGCGCGTTTTGGGTTTTGGCGCGGACGGGCCCCTCTCGGCTTCCGTAGTCCATTTGCCCCGGAGCCTGCCAGACCCCTTGCCCCAGGGGCGGGCCCTGCTGAGTCCCTGAGTGCCTCCTGAGTTCCTTCCACCACCCTTGGGCCGGGATGTGGTGCCACCTTGTGCGTAGAAGCCCTGCACACAGGCAAGAAGCCCCTAGGCCCGCGGGCGCGCCCGACCCTGGAGCCCCCTGGCTGGCTGCAGCCACAGGGAACGGGGGTTCTGAGTTGGCAGCCCCCATTCCCGAAGCATCCACGGGCAGTTCCCCGAAGGGCTGACACCGGCTGCGCCTCAGCAGCCAGACAACCTCCCTCCCTCTGGTCGGGCACTGCAAGCCACACAGCCACTTGTGTCCCCTGTGTCCCTGGAGGCCGCAGCGCGTTTTGGGTTTTGGCGCGGACGGGCCCCTCTCGGCTTCCGTAGTCCATTTGCCCCAGAGACTGCCACACCCCTTGCCCCAGGGGCGGGCCCTGCTGAGTCCCCGAGCGCCTCCTGAGTTCCTGCCACCACCCTTGGGCCGGGATGTGGTGCCACCTTGTGCGTAGAAGCCCTGCACACAGGCAAGAAGCCCCTAGGCCCGCGGGCGCGCCTGACCCTGGAGCCCCCTGGCTGGCTGCAGCCACAGGGAACGGGGGTTCTGAGTTGGCAGCCCCCATTCCCGAAGCATCCACGGGCAGTTCCCCGAAGGGCTGACACCGGCTGCGCCTCAGCAGCCAGACAACCTCCCTCCCTCTGGTCGGGCACTGCAAGCCACACAGCCACTTGTGTCCCCTGTGTCCCTGGAGGCCGCAGCGCGTTTTGGTTTTGGCGCGGACGGGCCCCTCTCGGCTTCCGTAGTCCATTTGCCCCGGAGCCTGCCAGACCCCTTGCCCCAGGGGCGGGCCCTGCTGAGTCCCTGAGTGCCTCCTGAGTTCCTGCCACCACCCTTGGGCCGGGATGTGGTGCCACCTTGTGCGTAGAAGCCCTGCACACAGGCAAGTAGCCCCCCAGGCCCGCGGGCGCGCCCGACCCTGGAGCCCCCTGGCTGGCTGCAGCCACAGGGAATGGGGGTTCTGAGTTGGCAGCCCCCATTCCCGAAGCATCCACGGGCAGTTCCCCGAAGGGCTGACACCGGCTGCGCCTCAGCAGCCAGACAACCTCCCTCCCTCTGGTCGGGCACTGCAAGCCACACAGCCACTTGTGTCCCCTGTGTCCCTGGAGGCCGCAGCGCGTTTTGGGTTTTGGCGCGGACGGGCCCCTCTCGGCTTCCGTAGTCCATTTGCCCCAGAGACTGCCACACCCCTTGCCCCAGGGGCGGGCCCTGCTGAGTCCCCGAGCGCCTCCTGAGTTCCTGCCACCACCCTTGGGCCGGGATGTGGTGCCACCTTGTGCGTAGAAGCCCTGCACACAGGCAAGAAGCCCCTAGGCCCGCGGGCGCGCCTGACCCTGGAGCCCCCTGGCTGGCTGCAGCCACAGGGAACGGGGGTTCTGAGTTGGCAGCCCCCATTCCCGAAGCATCCACGGGCAGTTCCCCGAAGGGCTGACACCGGCTGCGCCTCAGCAGCCAGACAACCTCCCTCCCTCTGGTCGGGCACTGCAAGCCACACAGCCACTTGTGTCCCCTGTGTCCCTGGAGGCCGCAGCGCGTTTTGGGTTTGGCGCGGACGGGCCCCTCTCGGCTTCCGTAGTCCATTTGCCCCGGAGCCTGCCAGACCCCTTGCCCCAGGGGCGGGCCCTGCTGAGTCCCCGAGTGCCTCCTGAGTTCCTGCCACCACCCTTGGGCCGGGATGTGGTGCCACCTTGTGCGTAGAAGCCCTGCACACAGGCAAGAAGCCCCCCAGGCCCGCGGGCGCGCCCGACCCTGGAGCCCCCTGGCTGGCTGCAGCCACAGGGAACGGGGGTTCTGAGTTGGCAGCCCCCATTCCCGAAGCATCCACGGGCAGTTCCCCGAAGGGCTGACACCGGCTGCGCCTCAGCAGCCAGACAACCTCCCTCCCTCTGGTCGGGCACTGCAAGCCACACAGCCACTTGTGTCCCCTGTGTCCCTGGAGGCCGCAGCGCGTTTTGGGTTTTGGCGCGGACGGGCCCCTCTCGGCTTCCGTAGTCCATTTGCCCCCGGAGCCTGCCAAACCCCTGGCCCCAGGGGCAGGCCCTGCTGAGTCCCCGAGCGCCTCCTGGGTTCCTGCCACCACCCTTGGGCCGGGATGAGGTGCCACCTTGTGCGTAGAAGCCCTGCACACAGGCAAGAAGCCCCCCAGGCCCGCGGGCGCGCCCGACCCTGGAGCCCCCTGGCTGGCTGCAGCCACAGGGAACGGGGGTACTGAGTTGGCAGCCCCCATTCCCGAAGCATCCACGGGCAGTTCCCCGAAGGGCTGACACCGGCTGCGCCTCAGCAGCCAGACAACCTCCCTCCCTCTGGTCGGGCACTGCAAGCCACACAGCCACTTGTGTCCCCTGTGTCCCTGGAGGCCGCAGCGCGTTTTGGGTTTTGGCGCGGACGGGCCCCTCTCGGCTTCCGTAGTCCATTTGCCCCGGAGCCTGCCAGACCCCTTGCCCCAGGGGCGGGCCCTGCTGAGTCCCTGAGTGCCTCCTGAGTTCCTTCCACCACCCTTGGGCCGGGATGTGGTGCCACCTTGTGCGTAGAAGCCCTGCACACAGGCAAGAAGCCCCCCAGGCCCGCGGGCGCGCCCGACCCTGGAGCCCCCTGGCTGGCTGCAGCCACAGGGAACGGGGGTTCTGAGTTGGCAGCCCCCATTCCCGAAGCATCCACGGGCAGTTCCCCGAAGGGCTGACACCGGCTGCGCCTCAGCAGCCAGACAACCTCCCTCCCTCTGGTCGGGCACTGCAAGCCACACAGCCACTTGTGTCCCCTGTGTCCCTGGAGGCCGCAGCGCGTTTTGGGTTTTGGCGCGGACGGGCCCCTCTCGGCTTCCGTAGTCCATTTGCCCCCGGAGCCTGCCAGACCGCTGGCCCCAGGGGCAGGCCCTGTTGAGTCCCTGAGCGCCACCTGGGTTCCTGCCACCACACTTGGGCCGGGATGAGGTGCCACCTTGTGCGTAGAAGCCCTGCACACAGGCAAGAAGCCCCCCAGGCCCGCGGCGCACCCGACCCTGGAGCCCCCTGGCTGGCTGCAGCCACAGGGAACGGTGGTTCTGAGTTGGCAGCCCCCATTCCCGAAGCATCCACGGGCAGTTCCCCGAAGGGCTGACACCGGCTGCGCCTCAGCAGCCAGACAACCTCCCTCCCTCTGGTCGGGCACTGCAAGCCACACAGCCACTTGTGTCCCCTGTGTCCCTGGAGGCCGCAGCGCGTTTTGGGTTTTGGCGCGGACGGGCCCCTCTCGGCTTCCGTAGTCCATTTGCCCCCGGAGCTTGCCAGACCCCTGGCCCCAGGGGCGGGCCCTGCAGAGTCCCCGAGCGCCTCCTGGGTTCCTGCCACCACCCTTGGGCCGGGATGAGGTGCCACCTTGTGCGTAGAAGCCCTGCACACAGGCAAGAAGCCCCCCAGGCCCGCGGGCGCGCCCGACCCTGGAGCCCCCTGGCTGGCTGCAGCCACAGGGAACGGGGGTTCTGAGTTGGCAGCCCCCATTCCCGAAGCATCCACGGGCAGTTCCCCGAAGGGCTGACACCGGCTGCGCCTCAGCAGCCAGACAACCTCCCTCCCTCTGGTCGGGCACTGCAAGCCACACAGCCACTTGTGTCCCCTGTGTCCCTGGAGGCCGCAGCGCGTTTTGGGTTTTGGCGCGGACGGGCCCCTCTCGGCTTCCGTAGTCCATTTGCCCCGGAGCCTGCCAGACCCCTTGCCCCAGGGGCGGGCCCTGCTGAGTCCCTGAGTGCCTCCTGAGTTCCTTCCACCACCCTTGGGCCGGGATGTGGTGCCACCTTGTGCGTAGAAGCCCTGCACACAGGCAAGAAGCCCCTAGGCCCGCGGGCGCGCCCGACCCTGGAGCCCCCTGGCTGGCTGCAGCCACAGGGAACGGGGGTTCTGAGTTGGCAGCCCCCATTCCCGAAGCATCCACGGGCAGTTCCCCGAAGGGCTGACACCGGCTGCGCCTCAGCAGCCAGACAACCTCCCTCCCTCTGGTCGGGCACTGCAAGCCACACAGCCACTTGTGTCCCCTGTGTCCCTGGAGGCCGCAGCGCGTTTTGGGTTTTGGCGCGGACGGGCCCCTCTCGGCTTCCGTAGTCCATTTGCCCCAGAGACTGCCACACCCCTTGCCCCAGGGGCGGGCCCTGCTGAGTCCCCGAGCGCCTCCTGAGTTCCTGCCACCACCCTTGGGCCGGGATGTGGTGCCACCTTGTGCGTAGAAGCCCTGCACACAGGCAAGAAGCCCCTAGGCCCGCGGGCGCGCCTGACCCTGGAGCCCCCTGGCTGGCTGCAGCCACAGGGAACGGGGGTTCTGAGTTGGCAGCCCCCATTCCCGAAGCATCCACGGGCAGTTCCCCGAAGGGCTGACACCGGCTGCGCCTCAGCAGCCAGACAACCTCCCTCCCTCTGGTCGGGCACTGCAAGCCACACAGCCACTTGTGTCCCCTGTGTCCCTGGAGGCCGCAGCGCGTTTTGGTTTTGGCGCGGACGGGCCCCTCTCGGCTTCCGTAGTCCATTTGCCCCGGAGCCTGCCAGACCCCTTGCCCCAGGGGCGGGCCCTGCTGAGTCCCTGAGTGCCTCCTGAGTTCCTGCCACCACCCTTGGGCCGGGATGTGGTGCCACCTTGTGCGTAGAAGCCCTGCACACAGGCAAGTAGCCCCCCAGGCCCGCGGGCGCGCCCGACCCTGGAGCCCCCTGGCTGGCTGCAGCCACAGGGAATGGGGGTTCTGAGTTGGCAGCCCCCATTCCCGAAGCATCCACGGGCAGTTCCCCGAAGGGCTGACACCGGCTGCGCCTCAGCAGCCAGACAACCTCCCTCCCTCTGGTCGGGCACTGCAAGCCACACAGCCACTTGTGTCCCCTGTGTCCCTGGAGGCCGCAGCGCGTTTTGGGTTTTGGCGCGGACGGGCCCCTCTCGGCTTCCGTAGTCCATTTGCCCCGGAGCCTGCCAGACCCCTTGCCACAGGGGCGGGCCCTGCTGAGTCCCCGAGTGCCTCCTGAGTTCCTGCCACCACCCTTGGGCCGGGATGTGGTGCCACCTTGTGCGTAGAAGCCCTGCACACAGGCAAGAAGCCCCTAGGCCCGCGGGCGCGCCCGACCCTGGAGCCCCCTGGCTGGCTGCAGCCACAGGGAACGGGGGTTCTGAGTTGGCAGCCCCCATTCCCGAAGCATCCACGGGCAGTTCCCCGAAGGGCTGACACCGGCTGCGCCTCAGCAGCCAGACAACCTCCCTCCCTCTGGTCGGGCACTGCAAGCCACACAGCCACTTGTGTCCCCTGTGTCCCTGGAGGCCGCAGCGCGTTTTGGGTTTTGGCGCGGACGGGCCCCTCTCGGCTTCCGTAGTCCATTTGCCCCCGGAGCCTGCCAGACCGCTGGCCCCAGGGGCAGGCCCTGCTGAGTCCCTGAGCGCCACCTGGGTTCCTGCCACCACACTTGGGCCGGGATGAGGTGCCACCTTGTGCGTAGAAGCCCTGCACACAGGCAAGAAGCCCCCCAGGCCCGCGGCGCACCCGACCCTGGAGCCCCCTGGCTGGCTGCAGCCACAGGGAACGGTGGTTCTGAGTTGGCAGCCCCCATTCCCGAAGCATCCACGGGCAGTTCCCCGAAGGGCTGACACCGGCTGCGCCTCAGCAGCCAGACAACCTCCCTCCCTCTGGTCGGGCACTGCAAGCCACACAGCCACTTGTGTCCCCTGTGTCCCTGGAGGCCGCAGCGGATTTTGGGTTTTGGCGCGGACGGGCCCCTCTCGGCTTCCGTAGTCCATTTGCCCCCGGAGCTTGCCAGACCCCTGGCCCCAGGGGCGGGCCCTGCTGAGTCCCCGAGCGCCTCCTGGGTTCCTGCCACCACCCTTGGGCCGGGATGAGGTGCCACCTTGTGCGTAGAAGCCCTGCACACAGGCAAGAAGCCCCCCAGGCCCGCGGGCGCGCCCGACCCTGGAGCCCCCTGGCTGGCTGCAGCCACAGGGAACGGGGGTTCTGAGTTGGCAGCCCCCATTCCCGAAGCATCCACGGGCAGTTCCCCGAAGGGCTGACACCGGCTGCGCCTCAGCAGCCAGACAACCTCCCTCCCTCTGGTCGGGCACTGCAAGCCACACAGCCACTTGTGTCCCCTGTGTCCCTGGAGGCCGCAGCGCGTTTTGGGTTTTGGCGCGGACGGGCCCCTCTCGGCTTCCGTAGTCCATTTGCCCCGGAGCCTGCTACACCCCTTGCCCCAGGGGCGGGCCCTGCTGAGTCCCTGAGTGCCTCCTGAGTTCCTGCCACCACCCTTGGGCCGGGATGTGGTGCCACCTTGTGCGTAGAAGCCCTGCACACAGGCAAGAAGCCCCCCAGGCCCGCGGGCGCGCCCGACCGTGGAGCCCCCTGGCTGGCTGCAGCCACAGGGAACGGGCGTACTGAGTTGGCAGCCCCCATTCCCGAAGCATCCACGGGCAGTTCCCCGAAGGGCTGACACCGGCTGCGCCTCAGCAGCCAGACAACCTCCCTCCCTCTGGTCGGGCACTGCAAGCCACACAGCCACTTGTGTCCCCTGTGTCCCTGGAGGCCGCAGCGCGTTTTGGGTTTTGGCGCGGACGGGCCCCTCTCGGCTTCCGTAGTCCATTTGCCCCGGAGCCTGCCAGACCCCTTGCCCCAGAGGTGGGCCCTGCTGAGTCCCTGAGTGCCTCCTGAGTTCCTGCCACCACCCTTGGGCCGGGATGTGGTGCCACCTTGTGCGTAGAAGCCCTGCACACAGGCAAGAAGCCCCCCAGGCCTGCGGGCGCGCCCGACCCTGGAGCCCCCTGGCTGGCTGCAGCCACAGGGAACGGGGGTTCTGAGTTGGCAGCCCCCATTCCCGAAGCATCCACAGGCAGTTCCCCGAAGGGCTGACACCGGCTGCGCCTCAGCAGCCAGACAACCTCCCTCCCTCTGGTCGGGCACTGCAAGCCACACAGCCACTTGTGTCCCCTGTGTCCCTGGAGGCCGCAGCGCGTTTTGGGTTTTGGCGCGGACGGGCCCCTCTCGGCTTCCGTAGTCCATTTGCCCCGGAGCCTGCCAGACCCCTTGCCCCAGGGGCGGGCCCTGCTGAGTCCCTGAGTGCCTCCTGAGTTCCTGCCACCACCCTTGGGCCGGGATGTGGTGCCACCTTGTGGGTAGAAGCCCTGCACACAGGCAAGAAGCCCCCCAGGCCCGCGGGCGCGCCCGACCCTGGAGCCCCCTGGCTGGCTGCAGCCACAGGGAACGGGGGTTCTGAATTGGCAGCCCCCATTCCCGAAGCATCCACGGGCAGTTCCCCGAAGGGCTGACACCGGCTGCGCCTCAGCAGCCAGACAACCTCCCTCCCTCTGGTCGGGCACTGCAAGCCACACAGCCACTTGTGTCCCCTGTGTCCCTGGAGGCCGCAGCGCGTTTTGGGTTTTGGCGCGGACGGGCCCCTCTCGGCTTCCGTAGTCCATTTGCCCCGGAGCCTGCCAGACCCCTTGCCCCAGGGGCGGGCCCTGCTGAGTCCCTGAGTGCCTCCTGAGTTCCTGCGACCACCCTTGGGCCGGGATGTGGTGCCACCTTGTGCGTAGAAGCCCTGCACACAGGCAAGAAGCCCCCCAGGCCCGCGGGCGCGCCCGACCCTGGAGCCCCCTGGCTGGCTGCAGCCACAGGGAACGGGGGTTCTGAGTTGGCAGCCCCCATTCCCGAAGCATCCACGGGCAGTTCCCCGAAGGGCTGACACCGGCTGCGCCTCAGCAGCCAGACAACCTCCCTCCCTCTGGTCGGGCACTGCAAGCCACACAGCCACTTGTGTCCCCTGTGTCCCTGGAGGCCGCAGCGCGTTTTGGGTTTTGGCGCGGACGGGCCCCTCTCGGCTTCCGTAGTCCATTTGCCCCAGAGACTGCCACACCCCTTGCCCCAGGGGCGGGCCCTGCTGAGTCCCCGAGCGCCTCCTGAGTTCCTGCCACCACCCTTGGGCCGGGATGTGGTGCCACCTTGTGCGTAGAAGCCCTGCACACAGGCAAGAAGCCCCTAGGCCCGCGGGCGCGCCTGACCCTGGAGCCCCCTGGCTGGCTGCAGCCACAGGGAACGGGGGTTCTGAGTTGGCAGCCCCCATTCCCGAAGCATCCACGGGCAGTTCCCCGAAGGGCTGACACCGGCTGCGCCTCAGCAGCCAGACAACCTCCCTCCCTCTGGTCGGGCACTGCAAGCCACACAGCCACTTGTGTCCCCTGTGTCCCTGGAGGCCGCAGCGCGTTTTGGTTTTGGCGCGGACGGGCCCCTCTCGGCTTCCGTAGTCCATTTGCCCCGGAGCCTGCCAGACCCCTTGCCCCAGGGGCGGGCCCTGCTGAGTCCCTGAGTGCCTCCTGAGTTCCTGCCACCACCCTTGGGCCGGGATGTGGTGCCACCTTGTGCGTAGAAGCCCTGCACACAGGCAAGAAGCCCCCCAGGCCCGCGGGCGCGCCCGACCCTGGAGCCCCCTGGCTGGCTGCAGCCACAGGGAACGGGGGTTCTGAGTTGGCAGCCCCCATTCCCGAAGCATCCACGGGCAGTTCCCCGAAGGGCTGACACCGGCTGCGCCTCAGCAGCCAGACAACCTCCCTCCCTCTGGTCGGGCACTGCAAGCCACACAGCCACTTGTGTCCCCTGTGTCCCTGGAGGCCGCAGCGCGTTTTGGGTTTTGGCGCGGACGGGCCCCTCTCGGCTTCCGTAGTCCATTTGCCCCGGAGCCTGCCAGACCCCTTGCCCCAGGGGCGGGCCCTGCTGAGTCCCCGAGTGCCTCCTGAGTTCCTGCCACCACCCTTGGGCCGGGATGTGGTGCCACCTTGTGCGTAGAAGCCCTGCACACAGGCAAGAAGCCCCCCAGGCCCGCGGGCGCGCCCGACCCTGGAGCCCCCTGGCTGGCTGCAGCCACAGGGAACGGGGGTTCTGAGTTGGCAGCCCCCATTCCCGAAGCATCCACGGGCAGTTCCCCGAAGGGCTGACACCGGCTGCGCCTCAGCAGCCAGACAACCTCCCTCCCTCTGGTCGGGCACTGCAAGCCACACAGCCACTTGTGTCCCCTGTGTCCCTGGAGGCCGCAGCGCGTTTTGGGTTTTGGCGCGGAGGGCCCCTCTCGGCTTCCGTAGTCCATTTGCCCCAGAGACTGCCACACCCCTTGCCCCAGGGGCGGGCCCTGCTGAGTCCCCGAGCGCCTCCTGAGTTCCTGCCACCACCCTTGGGCCGGGATGTGGTGCCACCTTGTGCGTAGAAGCCCTGCACACAGGCAAGAAGCCCCTAGGCCCGCGGGCGCGCCTGACCCTGGAGCCCCCTGGCTGGCTGCAGCCACAGGGAACGGGGGTTCTGAGTTGGCAGCCCCCATTCCCGAAGCATCCACGGGCAGTTCCCCGAAGGGCTGACACCGGCTGCGCCTCAGCAGCCAGACAACCTCCCTCCCTCTGGTCGGGCACTGCAAGCCACACAGCCACTTGTGTCCCCTGTGTCCCTGGAGGCCGCAGCGCGTTTTGGTTTTGGCGCGGACGGGCCCCTCTCGGCTTCCGTAGTCCATTTGCCCCGGAGCCTGCCAGACCCCTTGCCCCAGGGGCGGGCCCTGCTGAGTCCCCGAGTGCCTCCTGAGTTCCTGCCACCACCCTTGGGCCGGGATGTGGTGCCACCTTGTGCGTAGAAGCCCTGCACACAGGCAAGAAGCCCCCCAGGCCCGCGGGCGCGCCCGACCCTGGAGCCCCCTGGCTGGCTGCAGCCACAGGGAACGGGGGTTCTGAGTTGGCAGCCCCCATTCCCGAAGCATCCACGGGCAGTTCCCCGAAGGGCTGACACCGGCTGTGCCTCTGCAGCCAGACAACCTCCCTCCCTCTGGTCGGGCACTGCAAGCCACACAGCCACTTGTGTCCCCTGTGTCCCTGGAGGCCGCAGCGCGTTTTGGGTCTTCGCGCGGACGGGCCCCTCTCGGCTTCCGTAGTCCATTTGCCCCCGGAGCCTGCCAAACCCCTGGCCCCAGGGGCAGGCCCTGCTGAGTCCCCGAGCGCCTCCTGGGTTCCTGCCACCACCCTTGGGCCGGGATGAGGTGCCACCTTGTGCGTAGAAGCCCTGCACACAGGCAAGAAGCCCCCCAGGCCCGCGGGCGCGCCCGACCCTGGAGCCCCCTGGCTGGCTGCAGCCACAGGGAACGGGGGTTCTGAGTTGGCAGCCCCCATTCCCGAAGCATCCACGGGCAGTTCCCCGAAGGGCTGACACCGGCTGCGCCTCAGCAGCCAGACAACCTCCCTCCCTCTGGTCGGGCACTGCAAGCCACACAGCCACTTGTGTCCCCTGTGTCCCTGGAGGCCGCAGCGCGTTTTGGGTTTTGGCGCGGACGGGCCCCTCTCGGCTTCCGTAGTCCATTTGCCCCCGGAGCCTGCCAAACCCCTGGCCCCAGGGGCAGGCCCTGCTGAGTCCCCGAGCGCCTCCTGGGTTCCTGCCACCACCCTTGGGCCGGGATGAGGTGCCACCTTGTGCGTAGAAGCCCTGCACACAGGCAAGAAGCCCCCCAGGCCCGCGGGCGCGCCCGACCCTGGAGCCCCCTGGCTGGCTGCAGCCACAGGGAACGGGGGTTCTGAGTTGGCAGCCCCCATTCCCGAAGCATCCACGGGCAGTTCCCCGAAGGGCTGACACCGGCTGCGCCTCAGCAGCCAGACAACCTCCCTCCCTCTGGTCGGGCACTGCAAGCCACACAGCCACTTGTGTCCCCTGTGTCCCTGGAGGCCGCAGCGCGTTTTGGGTTTTGGCGCGGACGGGCCCCTCTCGGCTTCCGTAGTCCATTTGCCCCGGAGCCTGCCAGACCCCTTGCCACAGGGGCGGGCCCTGCTGAGTCCCCGAGTGCCTCCTGAGTTCCTGCCACCACCCTTGGGCCGGGATGTGGTGCCACCTTGTGCGTAGAAGCCCTGCACACAGGCAAGAAGCCCCTAGGCCCGCGGGCGCGCCCGACCCTGGAGCCCCCTGGCTGGCTGCAGCCACAGGGAACGGGGGTTCTGAGTTGGCAGCCCCCATTCCCGAAGCATCCACGGGCAGTTCCCCGAAGGGCTGACACCGGCTGCGCCTCAGCAGCCAGACAACCTCCCTCCCTCTGGTCGGGCACTGCAAGCCACACAGCCACTTGTGTCCCCTGTGTCCCTGGAGGCCGCAGCGCGTTTTGGGTTTTGGCGCGGACGGGCCCCTCTCGGCTTCCGTAGTCCATTTGCCCCCGGAGCCTGCCAGACCGCTGGCCCCAGGGGCAGGCCCTGCTGAGTCCCTGAGCGCCACCTGGGTTCCTGCCACCACACTTGGGCCGGGATGAGGTGCCACCTTGTGCGTAGAAGCCCTGCACACAGGCAAGAAGCCCCCCAGGCCCGCGGCGCACCCGACCCTGGAGCCCCCTGGCTGGCTGCAGCCACAGGGAACGGTGGTTCTGAGTTGGCAGCCCCCATTCCCGAAGCATCCACGGGCAGTTCCCCGAAGGGCTGACACCGGCTGCGCCTCAGCAGCCAGACAACCTCCCTCCCTCTGGTCGGGCACTGCAAGCCACACAGCCACTTGTGTCCCCTGTGTCCCTGGAGGCCGCAGCGGATTTTGGGTTTTGGCGCGGACGGGCCCCTCTCGGCTTCCGTAGTCCATTTGCCCCCGGAGCTTGCCAGACCCCTGGCCCCAGGGGCGGGCCCTGCTGAGTCCCCGAGCGCCTCCTGGGTTCCTGCCACCACCCTTGGGCCGGGATGAGGTGCCACCTTGTGCGTAGAAGCCCTGCACACAGGCAAGAAGCCCCCCAGGCCCGCGGGCGCGCCCGACCCTGGAGCCCCCTGGCTGGCTGCAGCCACAGGGAACGGGGGTTCTGAGTTGGCAGCCCCCATTCCCGAAGCATCCACGGGCAGTTCCCCGAAGGGCTGACACCGGCTGCGCCTCAGCAGCCAGACAACCTCCCTCCCTCTGGTCGGGCACTGCAAGCCACACAGCCACTTGTGTCCCCTGTGTCCCTGGAGGCCGCAGCGCGTTTTGGGTTTTGGCGCGGACGGGCCCCTCTCGGCTTCCGTAGTCCATTTGCCCCGGAGCCTGCTACACCCCTTGCCCCAGGGGCGGGCCCTGCTGAGTCCCTGAGTGCCTCCTGAGTTCCTGCCACCACCCTTGGGCCGGGATGTGGTGCCACCTTGTGCGTAGAAGCCCTGCACACAGGCAAGAAGCCCCCCAGGCCCGCGGGCGCGCCCGACCGTGGAGCCCCCTGGCTGGCTGCAGCCACAGGGAACGGGCGTACTGAGTTGGCAGCCCCCATTCCCGAAGCATCCACGGGCAGTTCCCCGAAGGGCTGACACCGGCTGCGCCTCAGCAGCCAGACAACCTCCCTCCCTCTGGTCGGGCACTGCAAGCCACACAGCCACTTGTGTCCCCTGTGTCCCTGGAGGCCGCAGCGCGTTTTGGGTTTTGGCGCGGACGGGCCCCTCTCGGCTTCCGTAGTCCATTTGCCCCGGAGCCTGCCAGACCCCTTGCCCCAGGGGCGGGCCCTGCTGAGTCCCTGAGTGCCTCCTGAGTTCCTGCCACCACCCTTGGGCCGGGATGTGGTGCCACCTTGTGCGTAGAAGCCCTGCACACAGGCAAGAAGCCCCCCAGGCCTGCGGGCGCGCCCGACCCTGGAGCCCCCTGGCTGGCTGCAGCCACAGGGAACGGGGGTTCTGAGTTGGCAGCCCCCATTCCCGAAGCATCCACGGGCAGTTCCCCGAAGGGCTGACACCGGCTGCGCCTCAGCAGCCAGACAACCTCCCTCCCTCTGGTCGGGCACTGCAAGCCACACAGCCACTTGTGTCCCCTGTGTCCCTGGAGGCCGCAGCGCGTTTTGGGTTTTGGCGCGGACGGGCCCCTCTCGGCTTCCGTAGTCCATTTGCCCCGGAGCCTGCCAGACCCCTTGCCCCAGGGGCGGGCCCTGCTGAGTCCCTGAGTGCCTCCTGAGTTCCTGCCACCACCCTTGGGCCGGGATGTGGTGCCACCTTGTGGGTAGAAGCCCTGCACACAGGCAAGAAGCCCCCCAGGCCCGCGGGCGCGCCCGACCCTGGAGCCCCCTGGCTGGCTGCAGCCACAGGGAACGGGGGTTCTGAATTGGCAGCCCCCATTCCCGAAGCATCCACGGGCAGTTCCCCGAAGGGCTGACACCGGCTGCGCCTCAGCAGCCAGACAACCTCCCTCCCTCTGGTCGGGCACTGCAAGCCACACAGCCACTTGTGTCCCCTGTGTCCCTGGAGGCCGCAGCGCGTTTTGGGTTTTGGCGCGGACGGGCCCCTCTCGGCTTCCGTAGTCCATTTGCCCCGGAGCCTGCCAGACCCCTTGCCCCAGGGGCGGGCCCTGCTGAGTCCCTGAGTGCCTCCTGAGTTCCTGCGACCACCCTTGGGCCGGGATGTGGTGCCACCTTGTGCGTAGAAGCCCTGCACACAGGCAAGAAGCCCCCCAGGCCCGCGGGCGCGCCCGACCCTGGAGCCCCCTGGCTGGCTGCAGCCACAGGGAACGGGGGTTCTGAGTTGGCAGCCCCCATTCCCGAAGCATCCACGGGCAGTTCCCCGAAGGGCTGACACCGGCTGCGCCTCAGCAGCCAGACAACCTCCCTCCCTCTGGTCGGGCACTGCAAGCCACACAGCCACTTGTGTCCCCTGTGTCCCTGGAGGCCGCAGCGCGTTTTGGGTTTTGGCGCGGACGGGCCCCTCTCGGCTTCCGTAGTCCATTTGCCCCAGAGACTGCCACACCCCTTGCCCCAGGGGCGGGCCCTGCTGAGTCCCCGAGCGCCTCCTGAGTTCCTGCCACCACCCTTGGGCCGGGATGTGGTGCCACCTTGTGCGTAGAAGCCCTGCACACAGGCAAGAAGCCCCTAGGCCCGCGGGCGCGCCTGACCCTGGAGCCCCCTGGCTGGCTGCAGCCACAGGGAACGGGGGTTCTGAGTTGGCAGCCCCCATTCCCGAAGCATCCACGGGCAGTTCCCCGAAGGGCTGACACCGGCTGCGCCTCAGCAGCCAGACAACCTCCCTCCCTCTGGTCGGGCACTGCAAGCCACACAGCCACTTGTGTCCCCTGTGTCCCTGGAGGCCGCAGCGCGTTTTGGTTTTGGCGCGGACGGGCCCCTCTCGGCTTCCGTAGTCCATTTGCCCCGGAGCCTGCCAGACCCCTTGCCCCAGGGGCGGGCCCTGCTGAGTCCCTGAGTGCCTCCTGAGTTCCTGCCACCACCCTTGGGCCGGGATGTGGTGCCACCTTGTGCGTAGAAGCCCTGCACACAGGCAAGAAGCCCCCCAGGCCCGCGGGCGCGCCCGACCCTGGAGCCCCCTGGCTGGCTGCAGCCACAGGGAACGGGGGTTCTGAGTTGGCAGCCCCCATTCCCGAAGCATCCACGGGCAGTTCCCCGAAGGGCTGACACCGGCTGCGCCTCAGCAGCCAGACAACCTCCCTCCCTCTGGTCGGGCACTGCAAGCCACACAGCCACTTGTGTCCCCTGTGTCCCTGGAGGCCGCAGCGCGTTTTGGGTTTTGGCGCGGACGGGCCCCTCTCGGCTTCCGTAGTCCATTTGCCCCGGAGCCTGCCAGACCCCTTGCCCCAGGGGCGGGCCCTGCTGAGTCCCCGAGTGCCTCCTGAGTTCCTGCCACCACCCTTGGGCCGGGATGTGGTGCCACCTTGTGCGTAGAAGCCCTGCACACAGGCAAGAAGCCCCCCAGGCCCGCGGGCGCGCCCGACCCTGGAGCCCCCTGGCTGGCTGCAGCCACAGGGAACGGGGGTTCTGAGTTGGCAGCCCCCATTCCCGAAGCATCCACGGGCAGTTCCCCGAAGGGCTGACACCGGCTGCGCCTCAGCAGCCAGACAACCTCCCTCCCTCTGGTCGGGCACTGCAAGCCACACAGCCACTTGTGTCCCCTGTGTCCCTGGAGGCCGCAGCGCGTTTTGGGTTTTGGCGCGGAGGGCCCCTCTCGGCTTCCGTAGTCCATTTGCCCCAGAGACTGCCACACCCCTTGCCCCAGGGGCGGGCCCTGCTGAGTCCCCGAGCGCCTCCTGAGTTCCTGCCACCACCCTTGGGCCGGGATGTGGTGCCACCTTGTGCGTAGAAGCCCTGCACACAGGCAAGAAGCCCCTAGGCCCGCGGGCGCGCCTGACCCTGGAGCCCCCTGGCTGGCTGCAGCCACAGGGAACGGGGGTTCTGAGTTGGCAGCCCCCATTCCCGAAGCATCCACGGGCAGTTCCCCGAAGGGCTGACACCGGCTGCGCCTCAGCAGCCAGACAACCTCCCTCCCTCTGGTCGGGCACTGCAAGCCACACAGCCACTTGTGTCCCCTGTGTCCCTGGAGGCCGCAGCGCGTTTTGGTTTTGGCGCGGACGGGCCCCTCTCGGCTTCCGTAGTCCATTTGCCCCGGAGCCTGCCAGACCCCTTGCCCCAGGGGCGGGCCCTGCTGAGTCCCCGAGTGCCTCCTGAGTTCCTGCCACCACCCTTGGGCCGGGATGTGGTGCCACCTTGTGCGTAGAAGCCCTGCACACAGGCAAGAAGCCCCCCAGGCCCGCGGGCGCGCCCGACCCTGGAGCCCCCTGGCTGGCTGCAGCCACAGGGAACGGGGGTTCTGAGTTGGCAGCCCCCATTCCCGAAGCATCCACGGGCAGTTCCCCGAAGGGCTGACACCGGCTGTGCCTCTGCAGCCAGACAACCTCCCTCCCTCTGGTCGGGCACTGCAAGCCACACAGCCACTTGTGTCCCCTGTGTCCCTGGAGGCCGCAGCGCGTTTTGGGTCTTCGCGCGGACGGGCCCCTCTCGGCTTCCGTAGTCCATTTGCCCCCGGAGCCTGCCAAACCCCTGGCCCCAGGGGCAGGCCCTGCTGAGTCCCCGAGCGCCTCCTGGGTTCCTGCCACCACCCTTGGGCCGGGATGAGGTGCCACCTTGTGCGTAGAAGCCCTGCACACAGGCAAGAAGCCCCCCAGGCCCGCGGGCGCGCCCGACCCTGGAGCCCCCTGGCTGGCTGCAGCCACAGGGAACGGGGGTTCTGAGTTGGCAGCCCCCATTCCCGAAGCATCCACGGGCAGTTCCCCGAAGGGCTGACACCGGCTGCGCCTCAGCAGCCAGACAACCTCCCTCCCTCTGGTCGGGCACTGCAAGCCACACAGCCACTTGTGTCCCCTGTGTCCCTGGAGGCCGCAGCGCGTTTTGGGTTTTGGCGCGGACGGGCCCCTCTCGGCTTCCGTAGTCCATTTGCCCCCGGAGCCTGCCAAACCCCTGGCCCCAGGGGCAGGCCCTGCTGAGTCCCCGAGCGCCTCCTGGGTTCCTGCCACCACCCTTGGGCCGGGATGAGGTGCCACCTTGTGCGTAGAAGCCCTGCACACAGGCAAGAAGCCCCCCAGGCCCGCGGGCGCGCCCGACCCTGGAGCCCCCTGGCTGGCTGCAGCCACAGGGAACGGGGGTACTGAGTTGGCAGCCCCCATTCCCGAAGCATCCACGGGCAGTTCCCCGAAGGGCTGACACCGGCTGCGCCTCAGCAGCCAGACAACCTCCCTCCCTCTGGTAGGGCACTGCAAGCCACACAGCCACTTGTGTCCCCTGTGTCCCTGGAGGCCGCAGCGCGTTTTGGGTTTTGGCGCGGACGGGCCCCTCTCGGCTTCCGTAGTCCATTTGCCCCGGAGCCTGCCAGACCCCTTGCCCCAGGGGCGGGCCCTGCTGAGTCCCTGAGTGCCTCCTGAGTTCCTTCCACCACCCTTGGGCCGGGATGTGGTGCCACCTTGTGCGTAGAAGCCCTGCACACAGGCAAGAAGCCCCCCAGGCCCGCGGGCGCGCCCGACCCTGGAGCCCCCTGGCTGGCTGCAGCCACAGGGAACGGGGGTTCTGAGTTGGCAGCCCCCATTCCCGAAGCATCCACGGGCAGTTCCCCGAAGGGCTGACACCGGCTGCGCCTCAGCAGCCAGACAACCTCCCTCCCTCTGGTCGGGCACTGCAAGCCACACAGCCACTTGTGTCCCCTGTGTCCCTGGAGGCCGCAGCGCGTTTTGGGTTTTGGCGCGGACGGGCCCCTCTCGGCTTCCGTAGTCCATTTGCCCCAGAGACTGCCACACCCCTTGCCCCAGGGGCGGGCCCTGCTGAGTCCCTGAGTGCCTCCTGAGTTCCTGCCACCACCCTTGGGCCGGGATGTGGTGCCACCTTGTGCGTAGAAGCCCTGCACACAGGCAAGAAGCCCCTAGGCCCGCGCGACCCTGGAGCCCCCTGGCTGGCTGCAGCCACAGGGAACGGGGGTTCTGAGTTGGCAGCCCCCATTCCCGAAGCATCCACGGGCAGTTCCCCGAAGGGCTGACACCGGCTGCGCCTCAGCAGCCAGACAACCTCCCTCCCTCTGGTCGGGCACTGCAAGCCACACAGCCACTTGTGTCCCCTGTGTCCCTGGAGGCCGCAGCGCGTTTTGGGTTTTGGCGCGGACGGGCCCCTCTCGGCTTCCGTAGTCCATTTGCCCCCGGAGCCTGCCAGACCCCTGGCCCCAGGGGCGGGCCCTGCTGAGTCCCCGAGCGCCTCCTGGGTTCCTGCCACCACCCTTGAGCCGGGATGAGGTGCCACCTTGTGCGTAGAAGCCCTGCACACAGGCAAGAAGCCCCCCAGGCCCGCGGGCGCGCCCGACCCTGGAGCCCCCTGGCTGGCTGCAGCCACAGGGAATGGAGGTTCTGAGTTGGCAGCCCCCATTCCCGAAGCATCCACGGGCAGTTCCCCGAAGGGCTGACACCGGCTGCGCCTCAGCAGCCAGACAACCTCCCTCCCTCTGGTCGGGCACTGCAAGCCACACAGCCACTTGTGTCCCCTGTGTCCCTGGAGGCCGCAGCGCGTTTTGGGTTTTGGCGCGGACGGGCCCCTCTCGGCTTCCGTAGTCCATTTGCCCCCGGAGCCTGCCAGACCCCTGGCCCCAGGGGCGGGCCCTGCTGAGTCCCCGAGCGCCTCCTGGGTTCCTGCCACCACCCTTGAGCCTGGATGAGGTGCCACCTTGTGCGTAGAAGCCCTGCACACAGGCAAGAAGCCCCCCAGGCCCGCGGGCGCGCCCGACCCTGGAGCCCCCTGGCTGGCTGCAGCCACAGGGAACGGGGGTTCTGAGTTGGCAGCCCCCATTCCCGAAGCATCCACGGGCAGTTCCCCGAAGGGCTGACACCGGCTGCGCCTCAGCAGCCAGACAACCTCCCTCCCTCTGGTCGGGCACTGCAAGCCACACAGCCACTTGTGTCCCCTGTGTCCCTGGAGGCCGCAGCGCGTTTTGGGTTTTGGCGCGGACGGGCCCCTCTCGGCTTCCGTAGTCCATTTGCCCCCGGAGCCTGCCAGACCCCTGGCCCCAGGGGCGGGCCCTGCTGAGTCCCCGAGCGCCTCCTGGGTTCCTGCCACCACCCTTGGGCCGGGATGAGGTGCCACCTTGTGCGTAGAAGCCCTGCACACAGACAAGAAGCCCCCCAGGC
This sequence comes from Lepus europaeus, assembly GCF_033115175.1. Lineage (NCBI taxonomy): Eukaryota > Metazoa > Chordata > Mammalia > Lagomorpha > Leporidae > Lepus > Lepus europaeus. Next base: position 63,993 of record NW_026909191.1, read on the forward strand.
CCGCGGGCGCGCCCGACCCTGGAGCCCCCTGGCTGGCTGCAGCCACAGGGAACGGGGGTTCTGAGTTGGCAGCCCCCATTCCCGAAGCATCCACGGGCAGTTCCCCGAAGGGCTGACACCGGCTGCGCCTCAGCAGCCAGACAACCTCCCTCCCTCTGGTCGGGCACTGCAAGCCACACAGCCACTTGTGTCCCCTGTGTCCCTGGAGGCCGCAGCGCGTTTTGGGTTTTGGCGCGGACGGGCCCCTCTCGGCTTCCGTAGTCCATTTGCCCCCGGAGCCTGCCAGACCCCTGGCCCCAGGGGCGGGCCCTGCTGAGTCCCCGAGCGCCTCCTGGGTTCCTGCCACCACCCTTGGGCCGGGATGAGGTGCCACCTTGTGCGTAGAAGCCCTGCACACAGGCAAGAAGCCCCCCAGGCCCGCGGGCGCGCCCGACCCTGGAGCCCCCTGGCTGGCTGCAGCCACAGGGAATGGGGGTTCTGAGTTGGCAGCCCGCATTCCCGAAGCATCCACGGGCAGTTCCCCGAAGGGCTGACACCGGCTGCGCCTCAGCAGCCAGACAACCTCCCTCCCTCTGGTCGGGCACTGCAAGCCACACAGCCACTTGTGTCCCCTGTGTCCCTGGAGGCCGCAGCGCGTTTTGGGTTTTGGCGCGGACGGGCCCCTCTCGGCTTCCGTAGTCCATTTGCCCCGGAGCCTGCCAGACCCCTGGCCCCAGGGGCGGGCCCTGCTGAGTCCCCGAGCGCCTCCTGGGTTCCTGCCACCACCCTTGGGCCGGGATGAGGTGCCACCTTGTGCGTAGAAGCCCTGCACACAGGCAAGAAGCCCCCCAGGCCCACGGGCGCGCCCGACCCTGGAGCCCCCTGGCTGGCTGCAGCCACAGGGAACGGGGGTTCTGAGTTGGCAGCCCCCATTCCCGAAGCATCCACGGGCAGTTCCCCGAAGGGCTGACACCGGCTGCGCCTCAGCAGCCAGACAACCTCCCTCCCTCTGGTCGGGCACTGCAAGCCACACAGCCACTTGTGTCCCCTGTGTCCCTGGAGGCCGCAGCGCGTTTTGGGTTTTGGCGCGGACGGGCCCCTCTCGGCTTCCATAGTCCATTTGCCCCCGGAGCCTGCCAAACCCCTGGCCCCAGGGGCGGGCCCTGCTGAGTCCCCGAGCGCCTCCTGGGTTCCTGCCACCACCCTTGAGCCTGGATGAGGTGCCACCTTGTGCGTAGAAGCCCTGCACACAGGCAAGAAGCCCCCCAGGCCCGCGGGCACGCCCGACCCTGGAGCCCCCTGGCTGGCTGCAGCCACAGGGAACGGGGGTTCTGAGTTGGCAGCCCCCATTCCCGAAGCATCCACGGGCAGTTCCCCGAAGGGCTGACACCGGCTGCGCCTCAGCAGCCAGACAACCTCCCTCCCTCTGGTCGGGCACTGCAAGCCACACAGCCACTTGTGTCCCCTGTGTCCCTGGAGGCCGCAGCGCGTTTTGGGTTTTGGCGCGGACGGGCCCCTCTCGGCTTCCGTAGTCCATTTGCCCCCGGAGCCTGCCAGACCCCTGGCCCCAGGGGCGGGCCCTGCTGAGTCCCCGAGCGCCTCCTGGGTTCCTGCCACCACCCTTGGGCCGGGATGAGGTGCCACCTTGTGCGTAGAAGCCCTGCACACAGGCAAGAAGCCCCCCAGGCCCGCGGGCGCGCCCGACCCTGGAGCCCCCTGGCTGGCTGCAGCCACAGGGAACGGGGGTTCTGAGTTGGCAGCCCCCATTCCCGAAGCATCCACGGGCAGTTCCCCGAAGGGCTGACACCGGCTGCGCCTCAGCAGCCAGACAACCTCCCTCCCTCTGGTCGGGCACTGCAAGCCACACAGCCACTTGTGTCCCCTGTGTCCCTGGAGGCCGCAGCGCGTTTTGGGTATTTTTGGCGCAGACGGGCCCCTCTCGGCTTCCGTAGTCCATTTGCCCCCGGAGCCTGCCAGACCCCTGGCCCCAGGGGCGGGCCCTGCTGAGTCCCCGAGCGCCTCCTGGGTTCCTGCCACCACCCTTGGGCCGGATGAGGTGCCACCTTGTGCGTAGAAGCCCTGCACACAGGCAAGAAGCCCCCCAGGCCCGCGGGCGCGCCCGACCCTGGAGCCCCCTGGCTGGCTGCAGCCACAGGGAACGGGGGTTCTGAGTTGGCAGCCCCCATTCCCGAAGCATCCACGGGCAGTTCCCCGAAGGGCTGACACCGGCTGCGCCTCAGCAGCCAGACAACCTCCCTCCCTCCGCTCGGGCACTGCAAGCCACACAGCCACTTGTGTCCCCTGTGTCCCTGGAGGCCGCAGCGCGTTTTGGGTTTTGGCGCGGACGGGCCCCTCTCGGCTTCCGTAGTCCATTTGCCCCGGAGCCTGCCAGACCCCTGGCCCCAGGGGCGGGCCCTGCTGAGTCCCCGAGCGCCTCCTGGGTTCCTGCCACCACCCTTGGGTCGGGATGAGGTGCCACCTTGTGCGTAGAAGCCCTGCACACAGGCAAGAAGCCCCCCAGGCCCGCGGGCGCGCCCGACCCTGGAGCCCCCTGGCTGGCTGCAGCCACAGGGAACGGGGTTTCTGAGTTGGCAGCCCCCATTCCCGAAGCATCCACGGGCAGTTCCCCGAAGGGCTGACACCGGCTGCGCCTCAGCAGCCAGACAACCTCCCTCCCTCTGGTCGGGCACTGCAAGCCACACAGCCACTTGTGTCCCCTGTGTCCCTGGAGGCCGCAGCGCGTTTTGGGTTTTGGCGCGGACGGGCCCCTCTCGGCTTCCGTAGTCCATTTGCCCCCGGAGCCTGCCAGACCCCTGGCCCCAGGGGCGGGCCTTACTGAGTCCCGGAGCGCCTCCTGGGTTCCTGCCACCACCCTTGGGCCGGGATGAGGTGCCACCTTGTGCGTAGAAGCCCTGCACACAGGCAAGAAGCCCCCCAGGCCCGCGGGCGCGCCCGATCCTGGAGCCCCTTGGCTGGCTGCAGCCACAGGGAACGGGGGTTCTGAATTGGCAGCCCCCATTCCCGAAGAATCCACGGGCAGTTCCCCGAAGGGCTGACACTCGGCTGCGCCTCAGCAGCCAGACAACCTCCCTCCCTCTGGTCGGGCACTGCAAGCCACACAGCCACTTGTGTCCCCTGTGTCCCTGGAGGCCGCAGCGCGTTTTGGGTTTTGGCGCGGACGGGCCCCTCTCGGCTTCCGTAGTCCATTTGCCCCGGAGCTTGCCAGACCCCTGGCCCCAGGGGCGGGCCCTGCTGAGTCCCCGAGCGCCTCCTGGGTTCCTGCCACCACCCTTGGGCCGGGATGAGGTGCCACCTTGTGCGTAGAAGCCCTGCACACAGGCAAGAAGCCCCCCAGGCCCGCGGGCGCGCCCGACCCTGGAGCCCCCTGGCTGGCTGCAGCCACAGGGAATGGGGGTTCTGAGTTGGCAGCCCCCATTCCCGAAGCATCCACGGGCAGTTCCCCGAAGGGCTGACACCGGCTGCGCCTCAGCAGCCAGACAACCTCCCTCCCTCTGGTCGGGCACTGCAAGCCACACAGCCACTTGTGTCCCCTGTGTCCCTGGAGGCCGCAGCGCGTTTTGGGTTTTGGCGCGGACGGGCCCCTCTCGGCTTCCGTAGTCCATTTGCCCCGGAGCCTGCCAGACCCCTGGCCCCAGGGGCGGGCCCTGCTGAGTCCCCGAGCGCCTCCTGGGTTCCTGCCACCACCCTTGGGCCGGGATGAGGTGCCACCTTGTGCGTAGAAGCCCTGCACACAGGCAAGAAGCCCCCCAGGCCCGCGGGCGCGCCCGACCCTGGAGCCCCCTGGCTGGCTGCAGCCACAGGGAACGGGGGTTCTGAGTTGGCAGCCCCCATTCCCGAAGCATCCACGGGCAGTTCCCCGAAGGGCTGACACCGGCTGCGCCTCAGCAGCCAGACAACCTCCCTCCCTCTGGTCGGGCACTGCAAGCCACACAGCCATTTGTGTCCCCTGTGTCCCTGGAGGCCGCAGCGCGTTTTGGGTTTTGGCGCGGACGGGCCCCTCTCGGCTTCCGTAGTCCATTTGCCCCCGGAGCCTGCCAGACCCCTGGCCCCAGGGGCGGGCCCTGCTGAGTCCCCGAGCGCCTCCTGGGTTCCTGCCACCACCCTTGAGCCTGGATGAGGTGCCACCTTGTGCGTAGAAGCCCTGCACACAGGCAAGAAGCCCCCCAGGCCCGCGGGCGCGCCCGACCCTGGAGCCCCCTGGCTGGCTGCAGCCACAGGGAACGGGGGTTCTGAGTTGGCAGCCCCCATTCCCGAAGCATCCACGGGCAGTTCCCCGAAGGGCTGACACCGGCTGCGCCTCAGCAGCCAGACAACCTCCCTCCCTCTGGTCGGGCACTGCAAGCCACACAGCCACTTGTGTCCCCTGTGTCCCTGGAGGCCGCAGCGCGTTTTGGGTTTTGGCGCGGACGGGCCCCTCTCGGCTTCCGTAGTCCATTTGCCCCCGGAGCCTGCCAGACCCCTGGCCCCAGGGGCGGGCCCTGCTGAGTCCCCGAGCGCCTCCTGGGTTCCTGCCACCACCCTTGGGCCGGGACGAGGTGCCACCTTGTGCGTAGAAGCCCTGCACACAGGCAAGAAGCCCCCCAGGCCCGCGGGCGCGCCCGACCCTGGAGCCCCCTGGCTGGCTGCAGCCACAGGGAACGGGGGTTCTGAGTTGGCAGCCCCCATTCCCGAAGCATCCACGGGCAGTTCCCCGAAGGGCTGACACCGGCTGCGCCTCAGCAGCCAGACAACCTCCCTCCCTCTGGTCGGGCACTGCAAGCCACACAGCCACTTGTGTCCCCTGTGTCCCCGGAGGCCGCAGCGCGTTTTGGGTTTTGGCGCGGACGGGCCCCTCTCGGCTTCCGTAGTCCATTTGCCCCCGGAGCCTGCCAGACCCCTGGCCCCAGGGGCGGGCCCTGCTGAGTCCCCGAGCGCCTCCTGGGTTCCTGCCACCACCCTTGGGCCGGGATGAGGTGCCACCTTGTGCGTAGAAGCCCTGCACACAGGCAAGAAGCCCCCCAGGCCCACGGGCGCGCCCGACCCTGGAGCCCCCTGGCTGGCTGCAGCCACAGGGAACGGGGGTTCTGAGTTGGCAGCCCCCATTCCCGAAGCATCCACGGGCAGTTCCCCGAAGGGCTGACACCGGCTGCGCCTCAGCAGCCAGACAACCTCCCTCCCTCTGCTCGGGCACTGCAAGCCACACAGCCACTTGTGTCCCCTGTGTCCCTGGAGGCCGCAGCGCGTTTTGGGTTTTGGCGCGGACGGGCCCCTCTCGGCTTCCGTAGTCCATTTGCCCCCGGAGCCTGCCAGACCCCTGGCCCCAGGGGCGGGCCCTGCTGAGTCCCCGAGCGCCTCCTGGGTTCCTGCCACCACCCTTGGGCCGGGATGAGGTGCCACCTTGTGCGTAGAAGCCCTGCACACAGGCAAGAAGCCCCCCAGGCACGCGGGCGCGCCCGACCCTGGAGCCCCCTGGCTGGCTGCAGCCACAGGGTACGGGGTTTCTGAGTTGGCAGCCCCCATTCCCGAAGCATCCACGGGCAGTTCCCCGAAGGGCTGACACCGGCTGCGCCTCAGCAGCCAGACAACCTCCCTCCCTCTGGTCGGGCACTGCAAGCCACACAGCCACTTGTGTCCCCTGTGTCCCTGGAGGCCGCAGCGCGTTTTGGGTTTTGGCGCAGACGGGCCCCTCTCGGCTTCCGTAGTCCATTTGCCCCCGGAGCCTGCCAGACCCCTGGCCCCAGGGGCGGGCCCTGCTGAGTCCCCGAGCGCCTCCTGGGTTCCTGCCACCACCCTTGGGCCGGGATGAGGTGCCACCTTGTGCGTAGAAGCCCTGCACACAGGCAAGAAGCCCCCCAGGCCCGCGGGCGCGCCCGACCCTGGAGCCCCCTGGCTGGCTGCAGCCACAGGGAATGGGGGTTCTGAGTTGGCAGCCCCCATTCCCGAAGCATCCACGGGCAGTTCCCCGAAGGGCTGACACCGGCTGCGCCTCAGCAGCCAGACAACCTCCCTCCCTCTGGTCGGGCACTGCAAGCCACACAGCCACTTGTGTCCCCTGTGTCCCTGGAGGCCGCAGCGCGTTTTGGGTTTTGGCACGGAGGGGCCCCTCTCGGCTTCCGTAGTCCATTTGCCCCGGAGCCTGCCAGACCCCTGGCCCCAGGGGCGGGCCCTGCTGAGTCCCCGAGCGCCTCCTGGGTTCCTGCCACCACCCTTGGGCCGGGATGAGGTGCCACCTTGTGCGTAGAAGCCCTGCACACAGGCAAGAAGCCCCCCAGGCCCGCGGGCGCGCCCGACCCTGGAGCCCCCTGGCTGGCTGCAGCCACAGGGAACGGGGGTTCTGAGTTGGCAGCCCCCATTCCCGAAGCATCCACGGGCAGTTCCCCGAAGGGCTGACACCGGCTGTGCCTCAGCAGCCAGACAACCTCCCTCCCTCTGGTCGGGCACTGCAAGCCACACAGCCACTTGTGTCCCCTGTGTCCCTGGAGGCCGCAGCGCGTTTTGGGTTTTGGCGCGGACGGGCCCCTCTCGGCTTCCGTAGTCCATTTGCCCCCGGAGCCTGCCAGACCCCTGGCCCCAGGGGCGGGCCCTGCTGAGTCCCCGAGCGCCTCCTGGGTTCCTGCCACCACCCTTGAGCCTGGATGAGGTGCCACCTTGTGCGTAGAAGCCCTGCACACAGGCAAGAAGCCCCCCAGGCCCACGGGCGCGCCCGACCCTGGAGCCCCCTGGCTGGCTGCAGCCACAGGGAACGGGGGTTCTGAGTTGGCAGCCCCCATTCCCGAAGCATCCACGGGCAGTTCCCCGAAGGGCTGACACCGGCTGCGCCTCAGCAGCCAGACAACCTCCCTCCCTCTGGTCGGGCACTGCAAGCCACACAGCCACTTGTGTCCCCTGTGTCCCTGGAGGCCGCAGCGCGTTTTGGGTTTTGGCGCGGACGGGCCCCTCTCGGCTTCCGTAGTCCATTTGCCCCGGAGCCTGCCAGACCCCTGGCCCCAGGGGCGGGCCCTGCTGAGTCCCCGAGCGCCTCCTGGGTTCCTGCCACCACCCTTGGGCCGGGATGAGGTGCCACCTTGTGCGTAGAAGCCCTGCACACAGGCAAGAAGCCCCCCAGGCCCACGGGCGCGCCCGACCCTGGAGCCCCCTGGCTGGCTGCAGCCACAGGGAACGGGGGTTCTGAGTTGGCAGCCCCCATTCCCGAAGCATCCACGGGCAGTTCCCCGAAGGGCTGACACCGGCTGCGCCTCAGCAGCCAGACAACCTCCCTCCCTCTGGTCGGGCACTGCAAGCCACACAGCCACTTGTGTCCCCTGTGTCCCTGGAGGCCGCAGCGCGTTTTGGGTTTTGGCGCGGACGGGCCCCTCTCGGCTTCCGTAGTCCATTTGCCCCCGGAGCCTGCCAGACCCCTGGCCCCAGGGGCGGGCCCTGCTGAGTCCCCGAGCGCCTCCTGGGTTCCTGCCACCACCCTTGGGCCGGGATGAGGTGCCACCTTGTGCGTAGAAGCCCTGCACACAGACAAGAAGCCCCCCAGGCCCGCGGGCGCGCCCGACCCTGGAGCCCCCTGGCTGGCTGCAGCCACAGGGAACGGGGGTTCGGAGTTGGCAGCCCCCATTCCCGAAGCATCCACGGGCAGTTCCCCGAAGGGCTGACACCGGCTGCGCCTCAGCAGCCAGACAACCTCCCTCCCTCTGCTCGGGCACTGCAAGCCACACAGCCACTTGTGTCCCCTGTGTCCCTGGAGGCCGCAGCGCGTTTTGGGTTTTGGCGCGGACGGGCCCCTCTCGGCTTCCGTAGTCCATTTGCCCCCGGAGCCTGCCAGACCCCTGGCCCCAGGAGAGCCTTACTGAGTCACGGAGCGCCTCCTGGGTTCCTGCCACCACCCTTGGGCCGGGATGAGGTGCCACCTTGTGCGTAGAAGCCCTGCACACAGGCAAGAAGCCCCCCAGGCCCTCGGGCGCGCCCGATCCTGGAGCCCCTTGGCTGGCTGCAGCCACAGGGAACGGGGGTTCTGAATTGGCAGCCCCCATTCCCGAAGAATCCATGGGCAGTTCCCCGAAGGGCTGACACCGGCTGCGCCTCAGCAGCCAGACAACCTCCCTCCCTCTGGTCGGGCACTGCAAGCCACACAGCCACTTGTGTCCCCTGTGTCCCTGGAGGCCGCAGCGCGTTTTGGGTTTTGGCGCGGACGGGCCCCTCTCGGCTTCCGTAGTCCATTTGCCCCGGAGCCTGCCAGACCCCTGGCCCCAGGGGCGGGCCCTGCTGAGTCCCCGAGCGCCTCCTGGGTTCCTGCCACCACCCTTGGGCCGGGATGAGGTGCCACCTTGTGCGTAGAAGCCCTGCACACAGGCAAGAAGCCCCCCAGGCCCGCGGGCGCGCCCGACCCTGGAGCCCCCTGGCTGGCTGCAGCCACAGGGAACGGGGGTTCTGAGTTGGCAGCCCCCATTCCCGAAGCATCCACGGGCAGTTCCCCGAAGGGCTGACACCGGCTGCGCCTCAGCAGCCAGACAACCTCCCTCCCTCTGGTCGGGCACTGCAAGCCACACAGCCACTTGTGTCCCCTGTGTCCCTGGAGGCCGCAGCGCGTTTTGGGTTTTGGCGCGGACGGGCCCCTCTCGGCTTCCGTAGTCCATTTGCCCCCGGAGCCTGCCAGACCCCTGGCACCAGGGGCGGGCCCTGCTGAGTCCCCGAGCGCCTCCTGGGTTCCTGCCACCACCCTTGGGCCGGGATGAGGTGCCACCTTGTGCGTAGAAGCCCTGCACACAGGCAAGAAGCCCCCCAGGCCCGCGGGCGCGCCCGACCCTGGAGACCCCTGGCTGGCTGCAGCCACAGGGAATGGGGGTTCTGAGTTGGCAGCCCCCATTCCCGAAGCATCCACGGGCAGTTCCCCGAAGGGCTGACACCGGCTGCGCCTCAGCAGCCAGACAACCTCCCTCCCTCTGCTCGGGCACTGCAAGCCACACAGCCACTTGTGTCCCCTGTGTCCCTGGAGGCCGCAGCGCGTTTTGGGTTTTGGCGCGGACGGGCCCCTCTCGGCTTCCGTAGTCCATTTGCCCCGGAGCCTGCCAGACCCCTGGCCCCAGGGGCGGGCCCTGCTGAGTCCCCGAGCGCCTCCTGGGTTCCTGCCACCACCCTTGGGCCGGGATGAGGTGCCACCTTGTGCGTAGAAGCCCTGCACACAGGCAAGAAGCCCCCCAGGCCCGCGGGCGCGCCCGACCCTGGAGCCCCTTGGCTGGCTGCAGCCACAGGGAACGGGGGTTCTGAATTGGCAGCCCCCATTCCCGAAGAATCCATGGGCAGTTCCCCGAAGGGCTGACACCGGCTGCGCCTCAGCAGCCAGACAACCTCCCTCCCTCTGCTCGGGCACTGCAAGCCACACAGCCACTTGTGTCCCCTGTGTCCCTGGAGGCCGCAGCGCGTTTTGGGTTTTGGCGCGGACGGGCCCCTCTCGGCTTCCGTAGTCCATTTGCCCCGGAGCCTGCCAGACCCCTGGCCCCAGGGGCGGGCCCTGCTGAGTCCCCGAGCGCCTCCTGGGTTCCTGCCACCACCCTTGGGCCGGGTTGAGGTGCCACCTTGTGCGTAGAAGCCCTGCACACAGGCAAGAAGCCCCCCAGGCCCGCGGGCGCGCCCGATCCTGGAGCCCCTTGGCTGGCTGCAGCCACAGGGAACGGGGGTTCTGAATTGGCAGCCCCCATTCCCGAAGAATCCATGGGCAGTTCCCCGAAGGGCTGACACCGGCTGCGCCTCAGCAGCCAGACAACCTCCCTCCCTCTGGTCGGGCACTGCAAGCCACACAGCCACTTGTGTCCCCTGTGTCCCTGGAGGCCGCAGCGCGTTTTGGGTTTTGGCGCGGACGGGCCCCTCTCGGCTTCCGTAGTCCATTTGCCCCGGAGCTTGCCAGACCCCTGGCCCCAGGGGCGGGCCCTGCTGAGTCCCCGAGCGCCTCCTGGGTTCCTGCCACCACCCTTGAGCCTGGATGAGGTGCCACCTTGTGCGTAGAAGCCCTGCACAGGCAAGAAGCCCCCCAGGCCCGCGGGCGCGCCCGACCCTGGAGCCCCCTGGCTGGCTGCAGCCACAGGGAACGGGGGTTCTGAGTTGGCAGCCCCCATTCCCGAAGCATCCACGGGCAGTTCCCCGAAGGGCTGACACCGGCTGCGCCTCAGCAGCCAGACAACCTCCCTCCCTCTGGTCGGGCACTGCAAGCCACACAGCCACTTGTGTCCCCTGTGTCCCTGGAGGCCGCAGCGCGTTTTGGGTTTTGGCGCGGACGGGCCCCTCTCGGCTTCCGTAGTCCATTTGCCCCGGAGCCTGCCAGACCCCTGGCCCCAGGGGCGGGCCCTGCTGAGTCCCCGAGCGCCTCCTGGGTTCCTGCCACCACCCTTGGGCCGGGATGAGGTGCCACCTTGTGCGTAGAAGCCCTGCACACAGGCAAGAAGCCCCCCAGGCCCGCGGGCGCGCCCGACCCTGGAGCCCCCTGGCTGGCTGCAGCCACAGGGAATTGGGGTTCTGAGTTGGCAGCCCGCATTCCCGAAGCATCCACGGGCAGTTCCCCGAAGGGCTGACACCGGCTGCGCCTCAGCAGCCAGACAACCTCCCTCCCTCTGGTCGGGCACTGCAAGCCACACAGCCACTTGTGTCCCCTGTGTCCCTGGAGGCCGCAGCGCGTTTTGGGTTTTGGCGCGGACGGGCCCCTCTCGGCTTCCGTAGTCCATTTGCCCCCGGAGCCTGCCAGACCCCTGGCCCCAGGGGCGGGCCCTGCTGAGTCCCCGAGCGCCTCCTGGGTTCCTGCCACCACCCTTGAGCCTGGATGAGGTGCCACCTTGTGCGTAGAAGCCCTGCACACAGGCAAGAAGCCCCCCAGGCCCGCGGGCGCGCCCGACCCTGGAGCCCCCTGGCTGGCTGCAGCCACAGGGAACGGGGGTTCTGAGTTGGCAGCCCCCATTCCCGAAGCATCCACGGGCAGTTCCCCGAAGGGCTGACACCGGCTGCGCCTCAGCAGCCAGACAACCTCCCTCCCTCTGGTCGGGCACTGCAAGCCACACAGCCACTTGTGTCCCCTGTGTCCCTGGAGGCCGCAGCGCGTTTTGGGTTTTGGCGCGGACGGGCCCCTCTCGGCTTCTGTAGTCCATTTGCCCCCGGAGCCTGCCAGACCCCTGGCCCCAGGGGCGGGCCCTGCTGAGTCCCCGAGCGCCTCCTGGGTTCCTGCCACCACCCTTGAGCCTGGATGAGGTGCCACCTTGTGCGTAGAAGCCCTGCACACAGGCAAGAAGCCCCCCAGGCCCGCGGGCGCGCCCGACCCTGGAGCCCCCTGGCTGGCTGCAGCCACAGGGAACGGGGGTTCTGAGTTGGCAGCCCCCATTCCCGAAGCATCCACGGGCAGTTCCCCGAAGGGCTGACACCGGCTGCGCCTCAGCAGCCAGACAACCTCCCTCCCTCTGGTCGGGCACTGCAAGCCACACAGCCACTTGTGTCCCCTGTGTCCCTGGAGGCCGCAGCGCGTTTTGGGTTTTGGCGCGGACGGGCCCCTCTCGGCTTCCGTAGTCCATTTGCCCCCGGAGCCTGCCAGACCCCTGGCCCCAGGGGCGGGCCCTGCTGAGTCCCCGAGCGCCTCCTGGGTTCCTGCCACCACCCTTGAGCCTGGATGAGGTGCTACCTTGTGCGTAGAAGCCCTGCACACAGGCAAGAAGCCCCCAGGCCCGCGGGCGCGCCCGACCCTGGAGCCCCCTGGCTGGCTGCAGCCACAGGGAACGGGGGTTCTGAGTTGGCAGCCCCCATTCCCGAAGCATCCACGGGCAGTTCCCCGAAGGGCTGACACCGGCTGCGCCTCAGCAGCCAGACAACCTCCCTCCCTCTGCTCGGGCACTGCAAGCCACACAGCCACTTGTGTCCCCTGTGTCCCTGGAGGCCGCAGCGCGTTTTGGGTTTTGGCGCGGACGGGCCCCTCTCGGCTTCCGTAGTCCATTTGCCCCCGGAGCCTGCCAGACCCCTGGCCCCAGGGGCGGGCCCTGCTGAGTCCCCTAGCGCCTCCTGGGTTCCTGCCACCACCCTTGGGCCTGGATGAGGTGCCACCTTGTGCGTAGAAGCCCTGCACACAGGCAAGAAGCCCCCCAGGCCCAGCGGGCGCGCCCGACCCTGGAGCCCCCTGGCTGGCTGCAGCCACAGGGAACGGGGGTTCTGAGTTGGCAGCCCCCATTCCCGAAGCATCCACGGGCAGTTCCCCGAAGGGCTGACACCGGCTGCGCCTCAGCAGCCAGACAACCTCCCTCCCTCTGGTCGGGCACTGCAAGCCACACAGCCACTTGTGTCCCCTGTGTCCCTGGAGGCCGCAGCGCGTTTTGGGTTTTGGCGCGGACGGGCCCCTCTCGGCTTCCGTAGTCCATTTGCCCCCGGAGCCTGCCAGACCCCTGGCCCCAGGGGCGGGCCCTGCTGAGTCCCCGAGCGCCTCCTGGGTTCCTGCCACCACCCTTGGGCCGGGATGAGGTGCCACCTTGTGCGTAGAAGCCCTGCACACAGACAAGAAGCCCCCCAGGCCCGCGGGCGCGCCCGACCCTGGAGCCCCCTGGCTGGCTGCAGCCACAGGGAACGGGGGTTCTGAGTTGGCAGCCCCCATTCCCGAAGCATCCACGGGCAGTTCCCCGAAGGGCTGACACCGGCTGCGCCTCAGCAGCCAGACAACCTCCCTCCCTCTGGTCGGGCACTGCAAGCCACACAGCCACTTGTGTCCCCTGTGTCCCTGGAGGCCGCAGCGCGTTTTGGGTTTTGGCGCGGACGGGCCCCTCTCGGCTTCCGTAGTCCATTTGCCCCGGAGCTTGCCAGACCCCTGGCCCCAGGGGCGGGCCCTGCTGAGTCCCCGAGCGCCTCCTGGGTTCCTGCCACCACCCTTGAGCCTGGATGAGGTGCCACCTTGTGCGTAGAAGCCCTGCACAGGCAAGAAGCCCCCCAGGCCCGCGGGCGCGCCCGACCCTGGAGCCCCCTGGCTGGCTGCAGCCACAGGGAACGGGGGTTCTGAGTTGGCAGCCCCCATTCCCGAAGCATCCACGGGCAGTTCCCCGAAGGGCTGACACCGGCTGCGCCTCAGCAGCCAGACAACCTCCCTCCCTCTGGTCGGGCACTGCAAGCCACACAGCCACTTGTGTCCCCTGTGTCCCTGGAGGCCGCAGCGCGTTTTGGGTTTTGGCGCGGACGGGCCCCTCTCGGCTTCCGTAGTCCATTTGCCCCGGAGCCTGCCAGACCCCTGGCCCCAGGGGCGGGCCCTGCTGAGTCCCCGAGCGCCTCCTGGGTTCCTGCCACCACCCTTGGGCCGGGATGAGGTGCCACCTTGTGCGTAGAAGCCCTGCACACAGGCAAGAAGCCCCCAGGCCCGCGGGCGCGCCCGACCCTGGAGCCCCCTGGCTGGCTGCAGCCACAGGGAATTGGGGTTCTGAGTTGGCAGCCCGCATTCCCGAAGCATCCACGGGCAGTTCCCCGAAGGGCTGACACCGGCTGCGCCTCAGCAGCCAGACAACCTCCCTCCCTCTGGTCGGGCACTGCAAGCCACACAGCCACTTGTGTCCCCTGTGTCCCTGGAGGCCGCAGCGCGTTTTGGGTTTTGGCGCGGACGGGCCCCTCTCGGCTTCCGTAGTCCATTTGCCCCCGGAGCCTGCCAGACCCCTGGCCCCAGGGGCGGGCCCTGCTGAGTCCCCGAGCGCCTCCTGGGTTCCTGCCACCACCCTTGAGCCTGGATGAGGTGCCACCTTGTGCGTAGAAGCCCTGCACACAGGCAAGAAGCCCCCCAGGCCCGCGGGCGCGCCCGACCCTGGAGCCCCCTGGCTGGCTGCAGCCACAGGGAACGGGGGTTCTGAGTTGGCAGCCCCCATTCCCGAAGCATCCACGGGCAGTTCCCCGAAGGGCTGACACCGGCTGCGCCTCAGCAGCCAGACAACCTCCCTCCCTCTGGTCGGGCACTGCAAGCCACACAGCCACTTGTGTCCCCTGTGTCCCTGGAGGCCGCAGCGCGTTTTGGGTTTTGGCGCGGACGGGCCCCTCTCGGCTTCTGTAGTCCATTTGCCCCCGGAGCCTGCCAGACCCCTGGCCCCAGGGGCGGGCCCTGCTGAGTCCCCGAGCGCCTCCTGGGTTCCTGCCACCACCCTTGAGCCTGGATGAGGTGCCACCTTGTGCGTAGAAGCCCTGCACACAGGCAAGAAGCCCCCCAGGCCCGCGGGCGCGCCCGACCCTGGAGCCCCCTGGCTGGCTGCAGCCACAGGGAACGGGGGTTCTGAGTTGGCAGCCCCCATTCCCGAAGCATCCACGGGCAGTTCCCCGAAGGGCTGACACCGGCTGCGCCTCAGCAGCCAGACAACCTCCCTCCCTCTGGTCGGGCACTGCAAGCCACACAGCCACTTGTGTCCCCTGTGTCCCTGGAGGCCGCAGCGCGTTTTGGGTTTTGGCGCGGACGGGCCCCTCTCGGCTTCCGTAGTCCATTTGCCCCCGGAGCCTGCCAGACCCCTGGCCCCAGGGGCGGGCCCTGCTGAGTCCCCGAGCGCCTCCTGGGTTCCTGCCACCACCCTTGAGCCTGGATGAGGTGCCACCTTGTGCGTAGAAGCCCTGCACACAGGCAAGAAGCCCCCCAGGCCCACGGGCGCGCCCGACCCTGGAGCCCCCTGGCTGGCTGCAGCCACAGGGAACGGGGGTTCTGAGTTGGCAGCCCCCATTCCCGAAGCATCCACGGGCAGTTCCCCGAAGGGCTGACACCGGCTGCGCCTCAGCAGCCAGACAACCTCCCTCCCTCTGCTCGGGCACTGCAAGCCACACAGCCACTTGTGTCCCCTGTGTCCCTGGAGGCCGCAGCGCGTTTTGGGTTTTGGCGCGGACGGGCCCCTCTCGGCTTCCGTAGTCCATTTGCCCCGGAGCCTGCCAGACCCCTGGCCCCAGGGGCGGGCCCTGCTGAGTCCCCTAGCGCCTCCTGGGTTCCTGCCACCACCCTTGGGCCGGGATGAGGTGCCACCTTGTGCGTAGAAGCCCTGCACACAGGCAAGAAGCCCCCCAGGCCCACGGGCGCGCCCGACCCTGGAGCCCCCTGGCTGGCTGCAGCCACAGGGAACGGGGGTTCTGAGTTGGCAGCCCCCATTCCCGAAGCATCCACGGGCAGTTCCCCGAAGGGCTGACACCGGCTGCGCCTCAGCAGCCAGACAACCTCCCTCCCTCTGGTCGGGCACTGCAAGCCACACAGCCACTTGTGTCCCCTGTGTCCCTGGAGGCCGCAGCGCGTTTTGGGTTTTGGCGCGGACGGGCCCCTCTCGGCTTCCGTAGTCCATTTGCCCCCGGAGCCTGCCAGACCCCTGGCCCCAGGGGCGGGCCCTGCTGAGTCCCCGAGCGCCTCCTGGGTTCCTGCCACCACCCTTGGGCCGGGATGAGGTGCCACCTTGTGCGTAGAAGCCCTGCACACAGACAAGAAGCCCCCCAGGCCCGCGGGCGCGCCCGACCCTGGAGCCCCCTGGCTGGCTGCAGCCACAGGGAACGGGGGTTCTGAGTTGGCAGCCCCCATTCCCGAAGCATCCACGGGCAGTTCCCCGAAGGGCTGACACCGGCTGCGCCTCAGCAGCCAGACAACCTCCCTCCCTCTGGTCGGGCACTGCAAGCCACACAGCCACTTGTGTCCCCTGTGTCCCTGGAGGCCGCAGCGCGTTTTGGGTTTTGGCGCGGACGGGCCCCTCTCGGCTTCCGTAGTCCATTTGCCCCCGGAGCCTGCCAGACCCCTGGCCCCAGGGGCGGGCCTTACTGAGTCCCGGAGCGCCTCCTGGGTTCCTGCCACCACCCTTGGGCCGGGATGAGGTGCCACCTTGTGCGTAGAAGCCCTGCACACAGGCAAGAAGCCCCCCAGGCCCGCGGGCGCGCCCGACCCTGGAGCCCCCTGGCTGGCTGCAGCCACAGGGAACGGGGGTTCTGAGTTGGCAGCCCCCATTCCCGAAGCATCCACGGGCAGTTCCCCGAAGGGCTGACACCGGCTGCGCCTCAGCAGCCAGACAACCTCCCTCCCTCTGGTCGGGCACTGCAAGCCACACAGCCACTTGTGTCCCCTGTGTCCCTGGAGGCCGCAGCGCGTTTTGGGTTTTGGCGCGGACGGGCCCCTCTCGGCTTCCGTAGTCCATTTGCCCCCGGAGCCTGCCAGACCCCTGGCCCCAGGGGCGGGCCCTGCTGAGTCCCCGAGCGCCTCCTGGGTTCCTGCCACCACCCTTGGGCCGGGATGAGGTGCCACCTTGTGCGTAGAAGCCCTGCACACAGGCAAGAAGCCCCCCAGGCCCGCGGGCGCGCCCGACCCTGGAGCCCCCTGGCTGGCTGCAGCCACAGGGAATGGGGATTCTGAGTTGGCAGCCCCCATTCCCGAAGCATCCACGGGCAGTTCCCCGAAGGGCTGACACCGGCTGCGCCTCAGCAGCCAGACAACCTCCCTCCCTCTGGTCGGGCACTGCAAGCCACACAGCCACTTGTGTCCCCTGTGTCCCTGGAGGCCGCAGCGCGTTTTGGGTTTTGGCGCGGACGGGCCCCTCTCGGCTTCCGTAGTCCATTTGCCCCGGAGCCTGCCAGACCCCTGGCCCCAGGGGCGGGCCCTGCTGAGTCCCCGAGCGCCTCCTGGGTTCCTGCCACCACCCTTGGGTCGGGATGAGGTGCCACCTTGTGCGTAGAAGCCCTGCACACAGGCAAGAAGCCCCCCAGGCCCACGGGCGCGCCCGACCCTGGAGCCCCCTGGCTGGCTGCAGCCACAGGGAACGGGGTTTCTGAGTTGGCAGCCCCCATTCCCGAAGCATCCACGGGCAGTTCCCCGAAGGGCTGACACCAGCTGCGCCTCAGCAGCCAGACAACCTCCCTCCCTCTGGTCGGGCACTGCAAGCCACACAGCCACTTGTGTCCCCTGTGTCCCTGGAGGCCGCAGCGCGTTTTGGGTTTTGGCGCAGACGGGCCCCTCTCGGCTTCCGTAGTCCATTTGCCCCCGGAGCCTGCCAGACCCCTGGCCCCAGGGGCGGGCCCTGCTGAGTCCCCGAGCGCCTCCTGGGTTCCTGCCACCACCCTTGGGCCGGGATGAGGTGCCACCTTGTGCGTAGAAGCCCTGCACACAGGCAAGAAGCCCCCCAGGCCCGCGGGCGCGCCCGACCCTGGAGCCCCCTGGCTGGCTGCAGCCACAGGGAACGGGGGTTCTGAGTTGGCAGCCCCCATTCCCGAAGCATCCACGGGCAGTTCCCCGAAGGGCTGACACCGGCTGCGCCTCAGCAGCCAGACAACCTCCCTCCCTCTGGTCGGGCACTGCAAGCCACACAGCCACTTGTGTCCCCTGTGTCCCTGGAGGCCGCAGCGCGTTTTGGGTTTTGGCGCGGACGGGCCCCTCTCGGCTTCCGTAGTCCATTTGCCCCCGGAGCCTGCCAGACCCCTGGCCCCAGGGGCGGGCCCTGCTGAGTCCCCGAGCGCCTCCTGGGTTCCTGCCACCACCCTTGGGCCGGGATGAGGTGCCACCTTGTGCGTAGAAGCCCTGCACACAGGCAAGAAGCCCCCCAGGCCCGCGGGCGCGCCCGACCCTGGAGCCCCCTGGCTGGCTGCAGCCACAGGGAACGGGGGTTCTGAGTTGGCAGCCCCCATTCCCGAAGCATCCACGGGCAGTTCCCCGAAGGGCTGACACCGGCTGCGCCTCAGCAGCCAGACAACCTCCCTCCCTCTGGTCGGGCACTGCAAGCCACACAGCCACTTGTGTCCCCTGTGTCCCTGGAGGCCGCAGCGCGTTTTGGGTTTTGGCGCGGACGGGCCCCTCTCGGCTTCCGTAGTCCATTTGCCCCCGGAGCCTGCCAGACCCCTGGCCCCAGGGGCGGGCCCTGCTGAGTCCCCGAGCGCCTCCTGGGTTCCTGCCACCACCCTTGGGCCGGGATGAGGTGCCACCTTGTGCGTAGAAGCCCTGCACACAGGCAAGAAGCCCCCCAGGCCCGCGGGCGCGCCCGACCCTGGAGCCCCCTGGCTGGCTGCAGCCACAGGGAATGGGGATTCTGAGTTGGCAGCCCCCATTCCCGAAGCATCCACGGGCAGTTCCCCGAAGGGCTGACACCGGCTGCGCCTCAGCAGCCAGACAACCTCCCTCCCTCTGGTCGGGCACTGCAAGCCACACAGCCACTTGTGTCCCCTGTGTCCCTGGAGGCCGCAGCGCGTTTTGGGTTTTGGCGCGGACGGGCCCCTCTCGGCTTCCGTAGTCCATTTGCCCCGGAGCCTGCCAGACCCCTGGCCCCAGGGGCGGGCCCTGCTGAGTCCCCGAGCGCCTCCTGGGTTCCTGCCACCACCCTTGGGCCGGGATGAGGTGCCACCTTGTGCGTAGAAGCCCTGCACACAGGCAAGAAGCCCCCCAGGCCCACGGGCGCGCCCGACCCTGGAGCCCCCTGGCTGGCTGCAGCCACAGGGAACGGGGTTTCTGAGTTGGCAGCCCCCATTCCCGAAGCATCCACGGGCAGTTCCCCGAAGGGCTGACACCGGCTGCGCCTCAGCAGCCAGACAACCTCCCTCCCTCTGCTCGGGCACTGCAAGCCACACAGCCACTTGTGTCCCCTGTGTCCCTGGAGGCCGCAGCGCGTTTTGGGTTTTGGCGCGGACGGGCCCCTCTCGGCTTCCGTAGTCCATTTGCCCCCGGAGCCTGCCAGACCCCTGGCCCCAGGGGCGGGCCTTACTGAGTCCCGGAGCACCTCCTGGGTTCCTGCCACCACCCTTGGGCCGGGATGAGGTGCCACCTTGTGCGTAGAAGCCCTGCACACAGGCAAGAAGCCCCCCAGGCCCTCGGGCGCGCCCGATCCTGGAGCCCCTTGGCTGGCTGCAGCCACAGGGAACGGGGGTTCTGAATTGGCAGCCCCCATTCCCGAAGAATCCACGGGCAGTTCCCTGAAGGGCTGACACTCGGCTGCGCCTCAGCAGCCAGACAACCTCCCTCCCTCTGGTCGGGCACTGCAAGCCACACAGCCACTTGTGTCCCCTGTGTCCCTGGAGGCCGCAGCGCGTTTTGGGTTTTGGCGCGGACGGGCCCCTCTCGGCTTCCGTAGTCCATTTGCCCCGGAGCCTGCCAGACCCCTGGCCCCAGGGGCGGGCCCTGCTGAGTCCCCGAGCGCCTCCTGGGTTCCTGCCACCACCCTTGAGCCTGGATGAGGTGCCACCTTGTGCGTAGAAGCCCTGCACACAGGCAAGAAGCCCCCCAGGCCCGCGGGCGCGCCCGACCCTGGAGCCCCCTGGCTGGCTGCAGCCACAGGGAACGGGGGTTCTGAGTTGGCAGCCCCCATTCCCGAAGCATCCACGGGCAGTTCCCCGAAGGGCTGACACCGGCTGCGCCTCAGCAGCCAGACAACCTCCCTCCCTCTGCTCGGGCACTGCAAGCCACACAGCCACTTGTGTCCCCTGTGTCCCTGGAGGCCGCAGCGCGTTTTGGGTTTTGGCGCGGACGGGCCCCTCTCGGCTTCCGTAGTCCATTTGCCCCCGGAGCCTGCCAGACCCCTGGCCCCAGGGGCGGGCCCTGCTGAGTCCCCGAGCGCCTCCTGGGTTCCTGCCACCACCCTTGGGCCGGGATGAGGTGCCACCTTGTGCGTAGAAGCCCTGCACACAGACAAGAAGCCCCCCAGGCCCGCGGGCGCGCCCGACCCTGGAGCCCCCTGGCTGGCTGCAGCCACAGGGAACGGGGGTTCTGAGTTGGCAGCCCCCATTCCCGAAGCATCCACGGGCAGTTCCCCGAAGGGCTGACACCGGCTGCGCCTCAGCAGCCAGACAACCTCCCTCCCTCTGGTCGGGCACTGCAAGCCACACAGCCACTTGTGTCCCCTGTGTCCCTGGAGGCCGCAGCGCGTTTTGGGTTTTGGCGCAGACGGGCCCCTCTCGGCTTCCGTAGTCCATTTGCCCCCGGAGCCTGCCAGACCCCTGGCCCCAGGGGCGGGCCCTGCTGAGTCCCCGAGCGCCTCCTGGGTTCCTGCCACCACCCTTGGGCCGGGATGAGGTGCCACCTTGTGCGTAGAAGCCCTGCACACAGGCAAGAAGCCCCCCAGGCCCGCGGGCGCGCCCGACCCTGGAGCCCCCTGGCTGGCTGCAGCCACAGGGAATGGGGGTTCTGAGTTGGCAGCCCCCATTCCCGAAGCATCCACGGGCAGTTCCCCGAAGGGCTGACACCGGCTGCGCCTCAGCAGCCAGACAACCTCCCTCCCTCTGGTCGGGCACTGCAAGCCACACAGCCACTTGTGTCCCCTGTGTCCCTGGAGGCCGCAGCGCGTTTTGGGTTTTGGCGCGGACGGGCCCCTCTCGGTTTCCGTAGTCCATTTGCCCCGGAGCCTGCCAGACCCCTGGCCCCAGGGGCGGGCCCTGCTGAGTCCCCGAGCGCCTCCTGGGTTCCTGCCACCACCCTTGGGCCGGGATGAGGTGCCACCTTGTGCGTAGAAGCCCTGCACACAGGCAAGAAGCCCCCCAGGCCCGCGGGCGCGCCCGACCCTGGAGCCCCCTGGCTGGCTGCAGCCACAGGGAACGGGGGTTCTGAGTTGGCAGCCCCCATTCCCGAAGCATCCACGGGCAGTTCCCCGAAGGGCTGACACCGGCTGCGCCTCAGCAGCCAGACAACCTCCCTCCCTCTGGTCGGGCACTGCAAGCCACACAGCCATTTGTGTCCCCTGTGTCCCTGGAGGCCGCAGCGCGTTTTGGGTTTTGGCGCGGACGGGCCCCTCTCGGCTTCCGTAGTCCATTTGCCCCCGGAGCCTGCCAGACCCCTGGCCCCAGGGGCGGGCCCTGCTGAGTCCCCGAGCGCCTCCTGGGTTCCTGCCACCACCCTTGAGCCTGGATGAGGTGCCACCTTGTGCGTAGAAGCCCTGCACACAGGCAAGAAGCCCCCCAGGCCCGCGGGCGCGCCCGACCCTGGAGCCCCCTGGCTGGCTGCAGCCACAGGGAACGGGGGTTCTGAGTTGGCAGCCCCCATTCCCGAAGCATCCACGGGCAGTTCCCCGAAGGGCTGACACCGGCTGCGCCTCAGCAGCCAGACAACCTCCCTCCCTCTGGTCGGGCACTGCAAGCCACACAGCCACTTGTGTCCCCTGTGTCCCTGGAGGCCGCAGCGCGTTTTGGGTTTTGGCGCGGACGGGCCCCTCTCGGCTTCCGTAGTCCATTTGCCCCCGGAGCCTGCCAGACCCCTGGCCCCAGGGGCGGGCCCTGCTGAGTCCCCGAGCGCCTCCTGGGTTCCTGCCACCACCCTTGGGCCGGGATGAGGTGCCACCTTGTGCGTAGAAGCCCTGCACACAGGCAAGAAGCCCCCCAGGCCCGCGGGCGCGCCCGACCCTGGAGCCCCCTGGCTGGCTGCAGCCACAGGGAACGGGGGTTCTGAGTTGGCAGCCCCCATTCCCGAAGCATCCACGGGCAGTTCCCCGAAGGGCTGACACCGGCTGCGCCTCAGCAGCCAGACAACCTCCCTCCCTCTGGTCGGGCACTGCAAGCCACACAGCCACTTGTGTCCCCTGTGTCCCTGGAGGCCGCAGCGCGTTTTGGGTTTTGGCGCGGACGGGCCCCTCTCGGCTTCCGTAGTCCATTTGCCCCCGGAGCCTGCCAGACCCCTGGCCCCAGGGGCGGGCCCTGCTGAGTCCCCGAGCGCCTCCTGGGTTCCTGCCACCACCCTTGGGCCGGGATGAGGTGCCACCTTGTGCGTAGAAGCCCTGCACACAGGCAAGAAGCCCCCCAGGCCCACGGGCGCGCCCGACCCTGGAGCCCCCTGGCTGGCTGCAGCCACAGGGAACGGGGGTTCTGAGTTGGCAGCCCCCATTCCCGAAGCATCCACGGGCAGTTCCCCGAAGGGCTGACACCGGCTGCGCCTCAGCAGCCAGACAACCTCCCTCCCTCTGGTCGGGCACTGCAAGCCACACAGCCACTTGTGTCCCCTGTGTCCCTGGAGGCCGCAGCGCGTTTTGGGTTTTGGCGCGGACGGGCCCCTCTCGGCTTCCGTAGTCCATTTGCCCCCGGAGCCTGCCAGACCCCTGGCCCCAGGGGCGGGCCCTGCTGAGTCCCCGAGCGCCTCCTGGGTTCCTGCCACCACCCTTGGGCCGGGATGAGGTGCCACCTTGTGCGTAGAAGCCCTGCACACAGACAAGAAGCCCCCCAGGCACGCGGGCGCGCCCGACCCTGGAGCCCCCTGGCTGGCTGCAGCCACAGGGAACGGGGGTTCTGAGTTGGCAGCCCCCATTCCCGAAGCATCCACGGGCAGTTCCCCGAAGGGCTGACACCGGCTGCGCCTCAGCAGCCAGACAACCTCCCTCCCTCTGGTCGGGCACTGCAAGCCACACAGCCACTTGTGTCCCCTGTGTCCCTGGAGGCCGCAGCGCGTTTTGGGTTTTGGCGCGGACGGGCCCCTCTCGGCTTCCGTAGTCCATTTGCCCCCGGAGCCTGCCAGACCCCTGGCCCCAGGGGCGGGCCCTGCTGAGTCCCCGAGCGCCTCCTGGGTTCCTGCCACCACCCTTGAGCCTGGATGAGGTGCCACCTTGTGCGTAGAAGCCCTGCACACAGGCAAGAAGCCCCCCAGGCCCGCGGGCGCGCCCGACCCTGGAGCCCCCTGGCTGGCTGCAGCCACAGGGAACGGGGGTTCTGAGTTGGCAGCCCCCATTCCCGAAGCATCCACGGGCAGTTCCCCGAAGGGCTGACACCGGCTGCGCCTCAGCAGCCAGACAACCTCCCTCCCTCTGGTCGGGCACTGCAAGCCACACAGCCACTTGTGTCCCCTGTGTCCCTGGAGGCCGCAGCGCGTTTTGGGTTTTGGCGCGGACGGGCCCCTCTCGGCTTCCGTAGTCCATTTGCCCCCGGAGCCTGCCAGACCCCTGGCCCCAGGGGCGGGCCCTGCTGAGTCCCCGAGCGCCTCCTGGGTTCCTGCCACCACCCTTGGGCCGGGATGAGGTGCCACCTTGTGCGTAGAAGCCCTGCACACAGGCAAGAAGCCCCCCAGGCCCGCGGGCGCGCCCGACCCTGGAGCCCCCTGGCTGGCTGCAGCCACAGGGAACGGGGGTTCTGAGTTGGCAGCCCCCATTCCCGAAGCATCCACGGGCAGTTCCCCGAAGGGCTGACACCGGCTGCGCCTCAGCAGCCAGACAACCTCCCTCCCTCTGGTCGGGCACTGCAAGCCACACAGCCACTTGTGTCCCCTGTGTCCCTGGAGGCCGCAGCGCGTTTTGGGTTTTGGCGCGGACGGGCCCCTCTCGGCTTCCGTAGTCCATTTGCCCCCGGAGCCTGCCAGACCCCTGGCCCCAGGGGCGGGCCCTGCTGAGTCCCCGAGCGCCTCCTGGGTTCCTGCCACCACCCTTGGGCCGGGATGAGGTGCCACCTTGTGCGTAGAAGCCCTGCACACAGGCAAGAAGCCCCCCAGGCCCACGGGCGCGCCCGACCCTGGAGCCCCCTGGCTGGCTGCAGCCACAGGGAACGGGGGTTCTGAGTTGGCAGCCCCCATTCCCGAAGCATCCACGGGCAGTTCCCCGAAGGGCTGACACCGGCTGCGCCTCAGCAGCCAGACAACCTCCCTCCCTCTGGTCGGGCACTGCAAGCCACACAGCCACTTGTGTCCCCTGTGTCCCTGGAGGCCGCAGCGCGTTTTGGGTTTTGGCGCGGACGGGCCCCTCTCGGCTTCCGTAGTCCATTTGCCCCCGGAGCCTGCCAGACCCCTGGCCCCAGGGGCGGGCCCTGCTGAGTCCCCGAGCGCCTCCTGGGTTCCTGCCACCACCCTTGGGCCGGGATGAGGTGCCACCTTGTGCGTAGAAGCCCTGCACACAGACAAGAAGCCCCCCAGGCACGCGGGCGCGCCCGACCCTGGAGCCCCCTGGCTGGCTGCAGCCACAGGGAACGGGGGTTCTGAGTTGGCAGCCCCCATTCCCGAAGCATCCACGGGCAGTTCCCCGAAGGGCTGACACCGGCTGCGCCTCAGCAGCCAGACAACCTCCCTCCCTCTGGTCGGGCACTGCAAGCCACACAGCCACTTGTGTCCCCTGTGTCCCTGGAGGCCGCAGCGCGTTTTGGGTTTTGGCGCGGACGGGCCCCTCTCGGCTTCCGTAGTCCATTTGCCCCCGGAGCCTGCCAGACCCCTGGCCCCAGGGGCGGGCCCTGCTGAGTCCCCGAGCGCCTCCTGGGTTCCTGCCACCACCCTTGAGCCTGGATGAGGTGCCACCTTGTGCGTAGAAGCCCTGCACACAGGCAAGAAGCCCCCCAGGCCCGCGGGCGCGCCCGACCCTGGAGCCCCCTGGCTGGCTGCAGCCACAGGGAACGGGGGTTCTGAGTTGGCAGCCCCCATTCCCGAAGCATCCACGGGCAGTTCCCCGAAGGGCTGACACCGGCTGCGCCTCAGCAGCCAGACAACCTCCCTCCCTCTGGTCGGGCACTGCAAGCCACACAGCCACTTGTGTCCCCTGTGTCCCTGGAGGCCGCAGCGCGTTTTGGGTTTTGGCGCGGACGGGCCCCTCTCGGCTTCCGTAGTCCATTTGCCCCCGGAGCCTGCCAGACCCCTGGCCCCAGGGGCGGGCCCTGCTGAGTCCCCGAGCGCCTCCTGGGTTCCTGCCACCACCCTTGGGCCGGGATGAGGTGCCACCTTGTGCGTAGAAGCCCTGCACACAGGCAAGAAGCCCCCCAGGCCCGCGGGCGCGCCCGACCCTGGAGCCCCCTGGCTGGCTGCAGCCACAGGGAACGGGGGTTCTGAGTTGGCAGCCCCCATTCCCGAAGCATCCACGGGCAGTTCCCCGAAGGGCTGACACCGGCTGCGCCTCAGCAGCCAGACAACCTCCCTCCCTCTGGTCGGGCACTGCAAGCCACACAGCCACTTGTGTCCCCTGTGTCCCTGGAGGCCGCAGCGCGTTTTGGGTTTTGGCGCGGACGGGCCCCTCTCGGCTTCCGTAGTCCATTTGCCCCCGGAGCCTGCCAGACCCCTGGCCCCAGTGGCGGGCCCTGCTGAGTCCCCGAGCGCCTCCTGGGTTCCTGCCACCACCCTTGGGCCGGGATGAGGTGCCACCTTGTGCGTAGAAGCCCTGCACACAGACAAGAAGCCCCCCAGGCACGCGGGCGCGCCCGACCCTGGAGCCCCCTGGCTGGCTGCAGCCACAGGGAACGGGGGTTCTGAGTTGGCAGCCCCCATTCCCGAAGCATCCACGGGCAGTTCCCCGAAGGGCTGACACCGGCTGCGCCTCAGCAGCCAGACAACCTCCCTCCCTCTGGTCGGGCACTGCAAGCCACACAGCCACTTGTGTCCCCTGTGTCCCTGGAGGCCGCAGCGCGTTTTGGGTTTTGGCGCGGACGGGCCCCTCTCGGCTTCCGTAGTCCATTTGCCCCCGGAGCCTGCCAGACCCCTGGCCCCAGGGGCGGGCCCTGCTGAGTCCCCGAGCGCCTCCTGGGTTCCTGCCACCACCCTTGGGCCGGGATGAGGTGCCACCTTGTGCGTAGAAGCCCTGCACACAGACAAGAAGCCCCCCAGGCACGCGGGCGCGCCCGACCCTGGAGCCCCCTGGCTGGCTGCAGCCACAGGGAACGGGGGTTCTGAGTTGGCAGCCCCCATTCCCGAAGCATCCACGGGCAGTTCCCCGAAGGGCTGACACCGGCTGCGCCTCAGCAGCCAGACAACCTCCCTCCCTCTGGTCGGGCACTGCAAGCCACACAGCCACTTGTGTCCCCTGTGTCCCTGGAGGCCGCAGCGCGTTTTGGGTTTTGGCGCAGACGGGCCCCTCTCGGCTTCCGTAGTCCATTTGCCCCCGGAGCCTGCCACACCCCTGGCCCCAGGGGCGGGCCCTGCTGAGTCCCCGAGCGCCTCCTGGGTTCCTGCCACCACCCTTGGGCCGGGATGAGGTGCCACCTTGTGCGTAGAAGCCCTGCACACAGGCAAGAAGCCCCCCAGGCCCGCGGGCGCGCCCGACCCTGGAGCCCCCTGGCTGGCTGCAGCCACAGGGAATGGGGGTTCTGAGTTGGCAGCCCCCATTCCCGAAGCATCCACGGGCAGTTCCCCGAAGGGCTGACACCGGCTGCGCCTCAGCAGCCAGACAACCTCCCTCCCTCTGCTCGGGCACTGCAAGCCACACAGCCACTTGTGTCCCCTGTGTCCCTGGAGGCCGCAGCGCGTTTTGGGTTTTGGCGCGGAGGGGCCCCTCTCGGCTTCCGTAGTCCATTTGCCCCGGAGCCTGCCAGACCCCTGGCCCCAGGGGCGGGCCCTGCTGAGTCCCCGAGCGCCTCCTGGGTTCCTGCCACCACCCTTGGGCCGGGATGAGGTGCCACCTTGTGCGTAGAAGCCCTGCACACAGGCAAGAGGCCCCCAGGCCCGCGGGCGCGCCCGACCCTGGAGCCCCCTGGCTGGCTGCAGCCACAGGGAACGGGGGTTCTGAGTTGGCAGCCCCCATTCCCGAAGCATCCACGGGCAGTTCCCCGAAGGGCTGACACCGGCTGCGCCTCAGCAGCCAGACAACCTCCCTCCCTCTGGTCGGGCACTGCAAGCCACACAGCCACTTGTGTCCCCTGTGTCCCTGGAGGCCGCAGCGCGTTTTGGGTTTTGGCGCGGACGGGCCCCTCTCGGCTTCCGTAGTCCATTTGCCCCCGGAGCCTGCCAGACCCCTGGCCCCAGGGGCGGGCCCTGCTGAGTCCCCGAGCGCCTCCTGGGTTCCTGCCACCACCCTTGAGCCTGGATGAGGTGCCACCTTGTGCGTAGAAGCCCTGCACACAGGCAAGAAGCTCCCCAGGCCCGCGGGCGCGCCCGACCCTGGAGCCCCCTGGCTGGCTGCAGCCACAGGGAACGGGGGTTCTGAGTTGGCAGCCCCCATTCCCGAAGCATCCACGGGCAGTTCCCCGAAGGGCTGACACCGGCTGCGCCTCAGCAGCCAGACAACCTCCCTCCCTCTGGTCGGGCACTGCAAGCCACACAGCCACTTGTGTCCCCTGTGTCCCTGGAGGCCGCAGCGCGTTTTGGGTTTTGGCGCGGACGGGCCCCTCTCGGCTTCCGTAGTCCATTTGCCCCCGGAGCCTGCCAGACCCCTGGCCCCAGGGGCGGGCCCTGCTGAGTCCCCGAGCGCCTCCTGGGTTCCTGCCACCACCCTTGGGCCGGGATGAGGTGCCACCTTGTGCGTAGAAGCCCTGCACACAGGCAAGAAGCCCCCCAGGCCCGCGGGCGCGCCCGAACCTGGAGCCCCCTGGCTGGCTGCAGCCACAGGGAATGGGGGTTCTGAGTTGGCAGCCCCCATTCCCGAAGCATCCACGGGCAGTTCCCCGAAGGGCTGACACCGGCTGCGCCTCAGCAGCCAGACAACCTCCCTCCCTCTGGTCGGGCACTGCAAGCCACACAGCCACTTGTGTCCCCTGTGTCCCTGGAGGCCGCAGCGCGTTTTGGGTTTTGGCGCGGACGGGCCCCTCTCGGCTTCCGTAGTCCATTTGCCCCGGAGCCTGCCAGACCCCTGGCCCCAGGGGCGGGCCCTGCTGAGTCCCCGAGCGCCTCCTGGGTTCCTGCCACCACCCTTGGGCCGGGATGAGGTGCCACCTTGTGCGTAGAAGCCCTGCACACAGGCAAGAAGCCCCCCAGGCCCGCGGGCGCGCCCGACCCTGGAGCCCCCTGGCTGGCTGCAGCCACAGGGAATGGGGGTTCTGAGTTGGCAGCCCGCATTCCCGAAGCATCCACGGGCAGTTCCCCGAAGGGCTGACACCGGCTGCGCCTCAGCAGCCAGACAACCTCCCTCCCTCTGGTCGGGCACTGCAAGCCACACAGCCACTTGTGTCCCCTGTGTCCCTGGAGGCCGCAGCGCGTTTTGGGTTTTGGCGCGGACGGGCCCCTCTCGGCTTCCGTAGTCCATTTGCCCCCGGAGCCTGCCAGACCCCTGGCCCCAGGGGCGGGCCCTGCTGAGTCCCCGAGCGCCTCCTGGGTTCCTGCCACCACCCTTGAGCCTGGATGAGGTGCCACCTTGTGCGTAGAAGCCCTGCACACAGGCAAGAAGCCCCCCAGGCTTGCGGGCGCGCCCGACCCTGGAGCCCCCTGGCTGGCTGCAGCCACAGGGAACGGGGGTTCTGAGTTGGCAGCCCCCATTCCCGAAGCATCCACGGGCAGTTCCCCGAAGGGCTGACACCGGCTGCGCCTCAGCAGCCAGACAACCTCCCTCCCTCTGCTCGGGCACTGCAAGCCACACAGCCACTTGTGTCCCCTGTGTCCCTGGAGGCCGCAGCGCGTTTTGGGTTTTGGCGCGGACGGGCCCCTCTCGGCTTCCGTAGTCCATTTGCCCCGGAGCCTGCCAGACCCCTGGCCCCAGGGGCGGGCCCTGCTGAGTCCCCGAGCGCCTCCTGGGTTCCTGCCACCACCCTTGGGCCGGGATGAGGTGCCACCTTGTGCGTAGAAGCCCTGCACACAGGCAAGAAGCCCCCCAGGCCACGGGCGCGCCCGACCCTGGAGCCCCCTGGCTGGCTGCAGCCACAGGGAACGGGGGTTCTGAGTTGGCAGCCCCCATTCCCGAAGCATCCACGGGCAGTTCCCCGAAGGGCTGACACCGCTGCGCCTCAGCAGCCAGACAACCTCCCTCCCTCTGGTCGGGCACTGCAAGCCACACAGCCACTTGTGTCCCCTGTGTCCCTGGAGGCCGCAGCGCGTTTTGGGTTTTGGCGCGGACGGGCCCCTCTCGGCTTCCGTAGTCCATTTGCCCCCGGAGCCTGCCAGACCCCTGGCCCCAGGGGCGGGCCCTGCTGAGTCCCCGAGCGCCTCCTGGGTTCCTGCCACCACCCTTGGGCCGGATGAGGTGCCACCTTGTGCGTAGAAGCCCTGCACACAGGCTTGAAGCCCCCCAGGCCCGCGGGCGCGCCCGACCCTGGAGCCCCCTGGCTGGCTGCAGCCACAGGGAATGGGGGTTCTGAGTTGGCAGCCCCCATTCCCGAAGCATCCACGGGCAGTTCCCCGAAGGGCTGACACCGGCTGCGCCTCAGCAGCCAGACAACCTCCCTCCCTCTGGTCGGGCACTGCAAGCCACACAGCCACTTGTGTCCCCTGTGTCCCTGGAGGCCGCAGCGCGTTTTGGGTTTTGGCGCGGACGGGCCCCTCTCGGCTTCCGTAGTTCATTTGCCCCCGGAGCCTGCCAGACCCCTGGCCCCAGGGGCGGGCCCTGCTGAGTCCCCGAGCGCCTCCTGGGTTCCTGCCACCACCCTTGGGCCGGGATGAGGTGCCACCTTGTGCGTAGAAGCCCTGCACACAGGCAAGAAGCCCCCCAGGCCCGCGGGCGCGCCCGACCCCTGGAGCCCCCTGGCTGGCTGCAGCCACAGGGAACGGGGGTTCTGAGTTGGCAGCCCCCATTCCCGAAGCATCCACGGGCAGTTCCCCAAAGGGCTGACACCGCTGCGCCTCAGCAGCCAGACAACCTCCCTCCCTCTGGTCGGGCACTGCAAGCCACACAGCCACTTGTGTCCCCTGTGTCCCTGGAGGCCGCAGCGCGTTTTGGGTTTTGGCGCGGACGGGCCCCTCTCGGCTTCCGTAGTCCATTTGCCCCCGGAGCCTGCCAGACCCCTGGCCCCAGGGGCGGGCCCTGCTGAGTCCCCGAGCGCCTCCTGGGTTCCTGCCACCACCCTTGGGCCGGGATGAGGTGCCACCTTGTGCGTAGAAGCCTGCACACAGGCAAGAAGCCCCCCAGGCCCGCGGCGCGCCCGACCCTGGAGCCCCCTGGCTGGCTGCAGCCACAGGGAATGGGGGTTCTGAGTTGGCAGCCCGCATTCCCGAAGCATCCACGGGCAGTTCCCCGAAGTGCTGACACCGGCTGCGCCTCAGCAGCCAGACAACCTCCCTCCCTCTGGTCGGGCACTGCAAGCCACACAGCCACTTGTGTCCCCTGTGTCCTGGAGGCCGCAGCGCGTTTTGGGTTTTGGCGCGGACGGGCCCCTCTCGGCTTCCGTAGTCCATTTGCCCTGGAGCCTGCCAGACCCCTGGCCCCAGGGCGGGCCCTGCTGAGTCCCCGAGCGCCTCCTGGGTTCCTGCCACCACCCTTGAGCCTGGATGAGGTGCCACCTTGTGCGTAGAAGCCCTGCACACAGGCAAGAAGCCCCCCAGGCCCGCGGGTGCGCCCGACCCTGGAGCCCCCTGGCTGGCTGCAGCCACAGGGAACGGGGGTTCTGAGTTGGCAGCCCCCATTCCCGAAGCATCCACGGCAGTTCCCCGAAGGGCTGACACCGGCTGCGCCTCAGCAGCCAGACAACCTCCCTCCCTCTGGTCGGGCACTGCAAGCCACACAGCCACTTGTGTCCCCTGTGTCCCTGGAGGCCGCAGCGCGTTTTGGGTTTTGGCGCGGACGGGCCCCTCTCGGCTTCCGTAGTCCATTTGCCCCCGGAGCCTGCCAGACCCCTGGCCCCAGGGGCGGGCCCTGCTGAGTCCCGAGCGCCTCCTGGTTCCTGCCACCACCCTTGAGCCTGGATGAGGTGCCACCTTGTGCGTAGAAGCCCTGCACACAGGCAAGAAGCCCCCCAGGCCCGCGGGCGCGCCCGACCCTGGAGCCCCCTGGCTGGCTGCAGCCACAGGGAACGGGGGTTCTGAGTTGGCAGCCCCCATTCCCGAAGCATCCACGGGCAGTTCCCCGAAGGGCTGACACCGGCTGCGCCTCAGCAGCCAGACAACCTCCCTCCCTCTGCTCGGCACTGCAAGCCACACAGCCACTTGTGTCCCCTGTGTCCCTGGAGGCCGCAGCGCGTTTTGGGTTTTGGCGCGGACGGGCCCCTCTCGGCTTCCGTAGTCCATTTGCCCCCGGAGCCTGCCAGACCCCTGGCCCCAGGGGCGGGCCCTGCTGAGTCCCCGAGCGCCTCCTGGGTTCCTGCCACCACCCTTGAGCCTGGATGAGGTGCCACCTTGTGCGTAGAAGCCCTGCACACAGGCAAGAAGCCCCCCAGGCCCGCGGGCGCGCCCGACCCTGGAGCCCCTGGCTGGCTGCAGCCACAGGGAACGGGGGTTCTGAGTTGGCAGCCCCCATTCCGAAGCATCCACGGGCAGTTCCCCGAAGGGCTGACACCAGCTGCGCCTCAGCAGCCAGACAACCTCCCTCCCTCTGCTCGGGCACTGCAAGCCACACAGCCACTTGTGTCCCCTGTGTCCCTGGAGGCCGCAGCGCGTTTTGGGTTTTGGCGCGGACGGGCCCCTCTCGGCTTCCGTAGTCCATTTGCCCGGAGCCTGCCAGACCCCTGGCCCAGGGGCGGGCCCTGCTGAGTCCCCTAGCGCCTCCTGGGTTCCTGCCACCACCCTTGGGCCGGGATGAGGTGCCACCTTGTGCATAGAAGCCCTGCACACAGGCAAGAAGCCCCCAGGCCCACGGGCGCGCCCGAACCTGGAGCCCCCTGGCAAGCTGCAGCCACAGGGAACGGGGGTTCTGAGTTGGCAGCCCCCATTCCCGAAGAATCCATGGGCAGTTCCCCGAAGGGCTGACACCGGCTGCGCCTCAGCAGCCAGACAACCTCCTCCCTCTGGTCGGGCACTGCAAGCCACACAGCCACTTGTGTCCCCTGTGTCCCTGGAGGCCGCAGCGCGTTTTGGGTTTTGGCGCGGACGGGCCCCTCTCGGCTTCCGTAGTCCATTTGCCCCGGAGCCTGCCAGACCCCTGGCCCCAGGGGCGGGCCCTGCTGAGTCCCCGAGCGCCTCCTGGGTTCCTGCCACCACCCTTGGGCCGGGATGAGGTGCCACCTTGTGCGTAGAAGCCCTGCACACAGGCAAGAAGCCCCCCAGGCCCGCGGGCGCGCCCGACCCTGGAGCCCCCTGGCTGGCTGCAGCCACAGGGAATGGGGGTTCTGAGTTGGCAGCCCCCATTCCCGAAGCATCCACGGGCAGTTCCCCGAAGGGCTGACACCGGCTGCGCCTCAGCAGCCAGACAACCTCCCTCCCTCTGGTCGGGCACTGCAAGCCACACAGCCACTTGTGTCCCCTGTGTCCCTGGAGGCCGCAGCGCGTTTTGGGTTTTGGCGCGGACGGGCCCCTCTCGGCTTCCGTAGTCCATTTACCCCGGAGCCTGCCAGACCCCTGGCCCCAGGGGCGGGCCCTGCTGAGTCCCCGAGCGCCTCCTGGGTTCCTGCCACCACCCTTGGGCCGGGATGAGGTGCCACCTTGTGCGTAGAAGCCCTGCACACAGGCAAGAAGCCCCCCAGGCCCGCGGGCGCGCCCGACCCTGGAGCCCCCTGGCTGGCTGCAGCCACAGGGAACGGGGGTTCTGAGTTGGCAGCCCCCATTCCCGAAGCATCCACGGGCAGTTCCCCGAAGGGCTGACACCGGCTGCGCCTCAGCAGCCAGACAACCTCCCTCCCTCTGGTCGGGCACTGCAAGCCACACAGCCACTTGTGTCCCCTGTGTCCCTGGAGGCCGCAGCGCGTTTTGGGTTTTGGGCGCGGACGGGCCCCTCTCGGCTTCCGTAGTCCATTTGCCCCCGGAGCCTGCCAGACCCCTGGCCCCAGGGGCGGGCCCTGCTGAGTCCCCGAGCGCCTCCTGGGTTCCTGCCACCACCCTTGGGCCTGGATGAGGTGCCACCTTGTGCGTAGAAGCCCTGCACACAGGCAAGAAGCCCCCCAGGCCCGCGGGCGCGCCCGACCCTGGAGCCCCCCTGGCTGGCTGCAGCCACAGGGAACGGGGGTTCTGAGTTGGCAGCCCCCATTCCCGAAGCATCCACGGGCAGTTCCCCGAAGGGCTGACACCGGCTGCGCCTCAGCAGCCAGACAACCTCCCTCCCTCTGGTCGGGCACTGCAAGCCACACAGCCACTTGTGTCCCCTGTGTCCCTGGAGGCCGCAGCGCGTTTTGGGTTTTGGCGCGGACGGGCCCCTCTCGGCTTCCGTAGTCCATTTTGCCCCCGGAGCCTGCCAGACCCCTGGCCCCAGGGGGCGGGCCCTGCTGAGTTCCCCGAGCGCCTCCTGGGTTCCTGCCACCACCCTTGGGCCGGGATGAGGTGCCACCTTGTGCGTAGAAGCCCTGCACACAGACAAGAAGCCCCCCAGGCCCGCGGGCGCGCCCGACCCTGGAGCCCCCTGGCTGGCTGCAGCCACAGGGAATGGGGGTTCTGAGTTGGCAGCCCCCATTCCCGAAGCATCCACGGGCAGTTCCCCGAAGGGCTGACACCGGCTTGCGCCTCAGCAGCCAGACAACCTCCCTCCCTCTGCTCGGGCACTGCAAGCCACACAGCCACTTGTGTCCCCTGTGTCCCTGGAGGCCGCAGCGCGTTTTGGGTTTTGGCGCGGACGGGCCCCTCTCGGCTTCCGTAGTCCATTTGCCCCCGGAGCCTGCCAGACCCCTGGCCCCAGGGGCGGGCCCTGCTGAGTCCCCCGAGCGCCTCCTGGGTTCCTGCCACCACCCTTGGGCCGGGATGAGGTGCCACCTTGTGCGTAGAAGCCCCTGCACACAGACAAGAAGCCCCCCAGGCCCTCGGGCGCGCCCGACCCTGGAGCCCCCTGGCTGGCTGCAGCCACAGGGAACGGGGGTTCTGAGTTGGCAGCCCCCATTCCCGAAGCATCCACGGGCAGTTCCCCGAAGGGCTGACACCGGCTGCGCCTCAGCAGCCAGACAACCTCCCTCCCTCTGGTCGGGCACTGCAAGCCACACAGCCACTTGTGTCCCCTGTGTCCCTGGAGGCCGCAGCGCGTTTTGGGTTTTGGCGCGGACGGGCCCCTCTCGGCTTCCGTAGTCCATTTGCCCCCGGAGCCTGCCAGACCCCTGGCCCCAGGGGCGGGCCCTGCTGAGTCCCCGAGCGCCTCCTGGGTTCCTGCCACCACCCTTGAGCCTGGATGAGGTGCCACCTTGTGCGTAGAAGCCCTGCACACAGGCAAGAAGCCCCCCAGGCCCGCGGGCGCGCCCGACCCTGGAGCCCCCTGGCTGGCTGCAGCCACAGGGAACGGGGTTCTGAGTTGGCAGCCCCCATTCCCGAAGCATCCACGGGCAGTTCCCCGAAGGGCTGACACCGCTGCGCCTCAGCAGCCAGACAACCTCCCTCCCTCTGCTCGGGCACTGCAAGCCACACAGCCACTTGTGTCCCCTGTGTCCCTGGAGGCCGCAGCGCGTTTTGGGTTTTGGCGCGGACGGGCCCCTCTCGGCTTCCGTAGTCCATTTGCCCCGGAGCCTGCCAGACCCCTGGCCCCAGGGGCGGGCCCTGCTGAGTCCCCGAGCGCCTCCTGGGTTCCTGCCACCACCCTTGGGCCGGGATGAGGTGCCACCTTGTGCATAGAAGCCCTGCACACAGGCAAGAAGCCCCCCAGGCCCACGGGCGCGCCCGACCCTGGAGCCCCCTGGCTGGCTGCAGCCACAGGGAACGGGGGTTCTGAGTTGGCAGCCCCCATTCCCGAAGCATCCACGGGCAGTTCCCCGAAGGGCTGACACCGGCTGCGCCTCAGCAGCCAGACAACCTCCCTCCCTCTGGTCGGGCACTGCAAGCCACACAGCCACTTGTGTCCCCTGTGTCCCTGGAGGCCGCAGCACGTTTTGGGTTTTGGCGCGGACGGGCCCCTCTCGGCTTCCGTAGTCCATTTGCCCCCGGAGCCTGCCAGACCCCTGGCCCCAGGGGCGGGCCCTGCTGAGTCCCCGAGCGCCTCCTGGGTTCCTGCCACCACCCTTGGGCCGTGATGAGGTGCCACCTTGTGCGTAGAAGCCCTGCACACAGACAAGAAGCCCCCCAGGCCCGCGGCGCGCCCGACCCTGGAGCCCCCTGGCTGGCTGCAGCCACAGGGAACGGGGGTTCTGAGTTGGCAGCCCCCATTCCCGAAGCATCCACGGGCAGTTCCCCGAAGGGCTGACACCGGCTGCGCCTCAGCAGCCAGACAACCTCCCTCCCTCTGGTCGGGCACTGCAAGCCACACAGCCACTTGTGTCCCCTGTGTCCCTGGAGGCCGCAGCGCGTTTTGGGTTTTGGCGCGGACGGGCCCCTCTCGGCTTCCGTAGTCCATTTGCCCCGGAGCTTGCCAGACCCCTGGCCCCAGGGGCGGGCCCTGCTGAGTCCCCGAGCGCCTCCTGGGTTCCTGCCACCACCCTTGAGCCTGGATGAGGTGCCACCTTGTGCGTAGAAGCCCTGCACACAGGCAAGAAGCCCCCCAGGCCCGCGGGCGCGCCCGACCCTGGAGCCCCCTGGCTGGCTGCAGCCACAGGAACGGGGGTTCTGAGTTGGCAGCCCCCATTCCCGAAGCATCCACGGGCAGTTCCCCGAAGGGCTGACACCGGCTGCGCCTCAGCAGCCAGACAACCTCCCTCCCTCTGGTCGGGCACTGCAAGCCACACAGCCACTTGTGTCCCCCTGTGTCCCTGGAGGCCGCAGCGCGTTTTGGGTTTTGTGCAGACGGGCCCCTCTCGGCTTCCGTAGTCCATTTGCCCCCGGAGCCTGCCAGACCCCTGGCCCCAGGGGCGGGCCCTGCTGAGTCCCCGAGCGCCTCCTGGGTTCCTGCCACCACCCTTGGCCGGGATGAGGTGCCACCTTGTGCGTAGAAGCCCTGCACACAGGCAAGAAGCCCCCCAGGCCCGCGGGCGCGCCCGACCCTGGAGCCCCCTGGCTGGCTGCAAGCCACAGGGAATGGGGGTTCTGAGTTGGCAGCCCCCATTCCCGAAGCATCCACGGGCAGTTCCCCGAAGGGCTGACACCGGCTGCGCCTCAGCAGCCAGACAACCTCCCTCCCTCTGGTCGGGCACTGCAAGCCACACAGCCACTTGTGTCCCCCTGTGTCCCTGGAGGCCGCAGCGCATTTTGGGTTTTGGCGCGGACGGGCCCCTCTCGGCTTCCGTAGTCCATTTGCCCCGGAGCCTGCCAGACCCCTGGCCCCAGGGGCGGGCCCTGCTGAGTCCCCGAGCGCCTCCTGGGTTCCTGCCACCACCCTTGGGCCGGGATGAGGTGCCACCTTGTGCGTAGAAGCCATGCACACAGGCAAGAAGCCCCCCAGGCCCGCGGGCGCGCCCGACCCTGGAGCCCCCTGGCTGGCTGCAGCCACAGGGAATTGGGGTTCTGAGTTGGCAGCCCGCATTCCCGAAGCATCCACGGGCAGTTCCCCGAAGGGCTGACACCGGCTGCGCCTCAGCAGCCAGACAACCTCCCTCCCTCTGCTCGGGCACTGCAAGCCACACAGCCACTTGTGTCCCCTGTGTCCCTGGAGCCGCAGCGCGTTTTGGGTTTTGGCGCGGACGGGCCCCTCTCGGCTTCCGTAGTCCATTTGCCCCCGGAGCCTGCCAGACCCCTGGCCCAGGGGCGGGCCCTGCTGAGTCCCTGAGCGCCTCCTGGGTTCCTGCCACCACCCTTGGGCCGGGATGAGGTGCCACCTTTTGCGTAGAAGCCCTGCACACAGGCAAGAAGCCCCCAGGCCCTCGGGCGCGCCCGATCCTGGAGCCCCTTGGCTGGCTGCAGCCACAGGGAACGGGGGTTCTGAATTGGCAGCCCCCATTCCCGAAGAATCCACGGGCAGTTCCCCGAAGGGCTGACACCGGCTGCGCCTCAGCAGCCAGACAACCTCCCTCCCTCTGGTCGGGCACTGCAAGCCACACAGCCACTTGTGTCCCCTGTGTCCCTGGAGGCCGCAGCACGTTTTGGGTTTTGGCGCGGGACGGGCCCCTCTCGGCTTCCGTAGTCCATTTGCCCCGGAGCTTGCCAGACCCCTGGCCCCAGGGGCGGGCCCTGCTGAGTCCCCGAGCGCCTCCTGGGTTCCTGCCACCACCCTTGAGCCTGGATGAGGTGCCACCTTGTGCGTAGAAGCCCTGCACACAGGCAAGAAGCCCCCCAGGCCCGCGGGCGCGCCCGACCCTGGAGCCCCCTGGCTGGCTGCAGCCACAGGGAACGGGGGTTCTGAGTTGGCAGCCCCCATTCCCGAAGCATCCACGGGCAGTTCCCCGAAGGGCTGACACCGGATGCGCCTCAGCAGCCAGACAACCTCCCTCCCTCTGGTCGGGCACTGCAAGCCACACAGCCACTTGTGTCCCCTGTGTCCCTGGAGGCCGCAGCGCGTTTTGGGTTTTGGCGCGGACGGGCCCCTCTCGGCTTCCGTAGTCATTTGCCCCGGAGCCTGCCAGACCCCTGGCCCCAGGGGCGGGCCCTGCTGAGTCCCCGAGCGCCTCCTGGGTTCCTGCCACCACCCTTGGGCCGGGATGAGGTGCCACCTTGTGCGTAGAAGCCCTGCACACAGACAAGAAGCCCCCAGGCCCGCGGGCGCGCCCGACCCTGGAGCCCCCTGGCTGGCTGCAGCCACAGGGAACGGGGGTTCTGAGTTGGCAGCCCCCATTCCCGAAGCATCCACGGGCAGTTCCCCGAAGGGCTGACACCGGCTGCGCCTCAGCAGCCAGACAACCTCCCTCCCTCTGGTCGGGCACTGCAAGCCACACAGCCACTTGTGTCCCCTGTGTCCCTGGAGGCCGCAGCGCGTTTTGGGTTTTGGCGCGGACGGGCCCCTCTCGGCTTCCGTAGTCCATTTGCCCCCGGAGCCTGCCAGACCCCTGGCCCCAGGGGCGGGCCCTGCTGAGTCCCCGAGCGCCTCCTGGGTTCCTGCCACCACCCTTGGGCCGGGATGAGGTGCCACCTTGTGCGTAGAAGCCCTGCACACAGGCAAGAAGCCCCCCAGGCCCGCGGGCGCGCCCGACCCTGGAGACCCCTGGCTGGCTGCAGCCACAGGGAATGGGGGTTCTGAGTTGGCAGCCCCCATTCCCGAAGCATCCACGGGCAGTTCCCCGAAGGGCTGACACCGGCTGCGCCTCAGCAGCCAGACAACCTCCCTCCCTCTGGTCGGGCACTGCAAGCCACACAGCCACTTGTGTCCCCTGTGTCCCTGGAGGCCGCAGCGCGTTTTGGGTTTTGGCGCGGACGGGCCCCTCTCGGCTTCCGTAGTCCATTTGCCCCGGAGCCTGCCAGACCCCTGGCCCCAGGGGCGGGCCCTGCTGAGTCCCCGAGCGCCTCCTGGGTTCCTGCCACCACCCTTGGGCCGGGATGAGGTGCCACCTTGTGCGTAGAAGCCCTGCACACAGGCAAGAAGCCCCCCAGGCCCACGGGCGCGCCCGACCCTGGAGCCCCCTGGCTGGCTGCAGCCACAGGGAACGGGGGTTCTGAGTTGGCAGCCCCCATTCCCGAAGCATCCACGGGCAGTTCCCCGAAGGGCTGACACCGGCTGCGCCTCAGCAGCCAGACAACCTCCCTCCCTCTGGTCGGGCACTGCAAGCCACACAGCCACTTGTGTCCCCTGTGTCCCTGGAGGCCGCAGCGCGTTTTGGGTTTTGGCGCGGACGGGCCCCTCTCGGCTTCCATAGTCCATTTGCCCCCGGAGCCTGCCAAACCCCTGGCCCCTGGGGCGGGCCCTGCTGAGTCCCCGAGCGCCTCCTGGGTTCCTGCCACCACCCTTGAGCCTGGATGAGGTGCCACCTTGTGCGTAGAAGCCCTGCACACAGGCAAGAAGCCCCCCAGGCCCGCGGGCACGCCCGACCCTGGAGCCCCCTGGCTGGCTGCAGCCACAGGGAACGGGGGTTCTGAGTTGGCAGCCCCCATTCCCGAAGCATCCACGGGCAGTTCCCCGAAGGGCTGACACCGGCTGCGCCTCAGCAGCCAGACAACCTCCCTCCCTCTGGTCGGGCACTGCAAGCCACACAGCCACTTGTGTCCCCTGTGTCCCTGGAGGCCGCAGCGCGTTTTGGGTTTTGGCGCGGACGGGCCCCTCTCGGCTTCCGTAGTCCATTTGCCCCCGGAGCCTGCCAGACCCCTGGCCCCAGGGGCGGGCCCTGCTGAGTCCCCGAGCGCCTCCTGGGTTCCTGCCACCACCCTTGGGCCGGGATGAGGTGCCACCTTGTGCGTAGAAGCCCTGCACACAGACAAGAAGCCCCCCAGGCCCGCGGGCGCGCCCGACCCTGGAGCCCCCTGGCTGGCTGCAGCCACAGGGAACGGGGGTTCTGAGTTGGCAGCCCCCATTCCCGAAGCATCCACGGGCAGTTCCCCGAAGGGCTGACACCGGCTGCGCCTCAGCAGCCAGACAACCTCCCTCCCTCTGGTCGGGCACTGCAAGCCACACAGCCACTTGTGTCCCCTGTGTCCCTGGAGGCCGCAGCGCGTTTTGGGTTTTGGCGCAGACGGGCCCCTCTCGGCTTCCGTAGTCCATTTGCCCCCGGAGCCTGCCAGACCCCTGGCCCCAGGGGCGGGCCCTGCTGAGTCCCCGAGCGCCTCCTGGGTTCCTGCCACCACCCTTGGGCCGGGATGAGGTGCCACCTTGTGCGTAGAAGCCCTGCACACAGGCAAGAAGCCCCCCAGGCCCGCGGGCGCGCCCGACCCTGGAGACCCCTGGCTGGCTGCAGCCACAGGGAATGGGGGTTCTGAGTTGGCAGCCCCCATTCCCGAAGCATCCACGGGCAGTTCCCCGAAGGGCTGACACCGGCTGCGCCTCAGCAGCCAGACAACCTCCCTCCCTCTGGTCGGGCACTGCAAGCCACACAGCCACTTGTGTCCCCTGTGTCCCTGGAGGCCGCAGCGCGTTTTGGGTTTTGGCGCGGACGGGCCCCTCTCGGCTTCCGTAGTCCATTTGCCCCGGAGCCTGCCAGACCCCTGGCCCCAGGGGCGGGCCCTGCTGAGTCCCCGAGCGCCTCCTGGGTTCCTGCCACCACCCTTGGGCCGGGATGAGGTGCCACCTTGTGCGTAGAAGCCCTGCACACAGGCAAGAAGCCCCCCAGGCCCACGGGCGCGCCCGACCCTGGAGCCCCCTGGCTGGCTGCAGCCACAGGGAATGGGGGTTCTGAGTTGGCAGCCCCCATTCCCGAAGCATCCACGGGCAGTTCCCCGAAGGGCTGACACCGGCTGCGCCTCAGCAGCCAGACAACCTCCCTCCCTCTGGTCGGGCACTGCAAGCCACACAGCCACTTGTGTCCCCTGTGTCCCTGGAGGCCGCAGCGCGTTTTGGGTTTTGGCGCGGACGGGCCCCTCTCGGCTTCCATAGTCCATTTGCCCCCGGAGCCTGCCAGACCCCTGGCCCCAGGGGCGGGCCCTGCTGAGTCCCCGAGCGCCTCCTGGGTTCCTGCCACCACCCTTGAGCCTGGATGAGGTGCCACCTTGTGCGTAGAAGCCCTGCACACAGGCAAGAAGCCCCGCAGGCCCGCGGGCACGCCCGACCCTGGAGCCCCCTGGCTGGCTGCAGCCACAGGGAACGGGGGTTCTGAGTTGGCAGCCCCCATTCCCGAAGCATCCACGGGCAGTTCCCCGAAGGGCTGACACCGGCTGCGCCTCAGCAGCCAGACAACCTCCCTCCCTCTGGTCGGGCACTGCAAGCCACACAGCCACTTGTGTCCCCTGTGTCCCTGGAGGCCGCAGCGCGTTTTGGGTTTTGGCGCGGACGGGCCCCTCTCGGCTTCCGTAGTCCATTTGCCCCCGGAGCCTGCCAGACCCCTGGCCCCAGGGGCGGGCCCTGCTGAGTCCCCGAGCGCCTCCTGGGTTCCTGCCACCACCCTTGGGCCGGGATGAGGTGCCACCTTGTGCGTAGAAGCCCTGCACACAGGCAAGAAGCCCCCCAGGCCCGCGGGCGCGCCCGACCCTGGAGCCCCCTGGCTGGCTGCAGCCACAGGGAACGGGGGTTCTGAGTTGGCAGCCCCCATTCCCGAAGCATCCACGGGCAGTTCCCCGAAGGGCTGACACCGGCTGCGCCTCAGCAGCCAGACAACCTCCCTCCCTCTGGTCGGGCACTGCAAGCCACACAGCCACTTGTGTCCCCTGTGTCCCTGGAGGCCGCAGCGCGTTTTGGGTTTTGGCGCAGACGGGCCCCTCTCGGCTTCCGTAGTCCATTTGCCCCCGGAGCCTGCCAGACCCCTGGCCCCAGGGGCGGGCCCTGCTGAGTCCCTGAGCGCCTCCTGGGTTCCTGCCACCACCCTTGGGCCGGGATGAGGTGCCACCTTGTGCGTAGAAGCCCTGCACACAGGCAAGAAGCCCCCCAGGCCCGCGGGCGCGCCCGACCCTGGAGACCCCTGGCTGGCTGCAGCCACAGGGAATGGGGGTTCTGAGTTGGCAGCCCCCATTCCCGAAGCATCCACGGGCAGTTCCCCGAAGGGCTGACACCGGCTGCGCCTCAGCAGCCAGACAACCTCCCTCCCTCTGGTCGGGCACTGCAAGCCACACAGCCACTTGTGTCCCCTGTGTCCCTGGAGGCCGCAGCGCGTTTTGGGTTTTGGCGCGGACGGGCCCCTCTCGGGCTTCCGTAGTCCATTTGCCCCGGAGCCTGCCAGACCCCTGGCCCCAGGGGCGGGCCCTGCTGAGTCCCCGAGCGCCTCCTGGGTTCCTGCCACCACCCTTGGGCCGGGATGAGGTGCCACCTTGTGCGTAGAAGCCCTGCACACAGGCAAGAAGCCCCCCAGGCCCACGGGCGCGCCCGACCCTGGAGCCCCCTGGCTGGCTGCAGCCACAGGGAACGGGGGTTCTGAGTTGGCAGCCCCCATTCCCGAAGCATCCACGGGCAGTTCCCCGAAGGGCTGACACCGGCTGCGCCTCAGCAGCCAGACAACCTCCCTCCCTCTGGTCGGGCACTGCAAGCCACACAGCCACTTGTGTCCCCTGTGTCCCTGGAGGCCGCAGCGCGTTTTGGGTTTTGGCGCGGACGGGCCCCTCTCGGCTTCCATAGTCCATTTGCCCCCGGAGCCTGCCAGACCCCTGGCCCCAGGGGCGGGCCCTGCTGAGTCCCCGAGCGCCTCCTGGGTTCCTGCCACCACCCTTGAGCCTGGATGAGGTGCCACCTTGTGCGTAGAAGCCCTGCACACAGGCAAGAAGCCCCCCAGGCCCGCGGGCACGCCCGACCCTGGAGCCCCCTGGCTGGCTGCAGCCACAGGGAACGGGGGTTCTGAGTTGGCAGCCCCCATTCCCGAAGCATCCACGGGCAGTTCCCCGAAGGGCTGACACCGGCTGCGCCTCAGCAGCCAGACAACCTCCCTCCCTCTGGTCGGGCACTGCAAGCCACACAGCCACTTGTGTCCCCTGTGTCCCTGGAGGCCGCAGCGCGTTTTGGGTTTTGGCGCGGACGGGCCCCTCTCGGCTTCCGTAGTCCATTTGCCCCCGGAGCCTGCCAGACCCCTGGCCCCAGGGGCGGGCCCTGCTGAGTCCCCGAGCGCCTCCTGGGTTCCTGCCACCACCCTTGGGCCGGGATGAGGTGCCACCTTGTGCGTAGAAGCCCTGCACACAGGCAAGAAGCCCCCCAGGCCCGCGGGCGCGCCCGACCCTGGAGCCCCCTGGCTGGCTGCAGCCACAGGGAACGGGGGTTCTGAGTTGGCAGCCCCCATTCCCGAAGCATCCACGGGCAGTTCCCCGAAGGGCTGACACCGGCTGCGCCTCAGCAGCCAGACAACCTCCCTCCCTCTGGTCGGGCACTGCAAGCCACACAGCCACTTGTGTCCCCTGTGTCCCTGGAGGCCGCAGCGCGTTTTGGGTTTTGGCGCGGACGGGCCCCTCTCGGCTTCCGTAGTCCATTTGCCCCCGGAGCCTGCCAGACCCCTGGCCCCAGGGGCGGGCCCTGCTGAGTCCCCGAGCGCCTCCTGGGTTCCTGCCACCACCCTTGGGCCGGGATGAGGTGCCACCTTGTGCGTAGAAGCCCTGCACACAGGCAAGAAGCCCCCCAGG
Source organism: Lepus europaeus (assembly GCF_033115175.1). Classification (NCBI taxonomy): domain Eukaryota; kingdom Metazoa; phylum Chordata; class Mammalia; order Lagomorpha; family Leporidae; genus Lepus; species Lepus europaeus. Next base: position 106,474 of record NW_026909191.1, read on the forward strand.
CCCGCGGCGCGCCCGACCCTGGAGCCCCCTGGCTGGCTGCAGCCACAGGGAACGGGGGTTCTGAGTTGGCAGCCCCCATTCCCGAAGCATCCACGGGCAGTTCCCCGAAGGGCTGACACCGGCTGCGCCTCAGCAGCCAGACAACCTCCCTCCCTCTGGTCGGGCACTGCAAGCCACACAGCCACTTGTGTCCCCTGTGTCCCTGGAGGCCGCAGCGCGTTTTGGGTTTTGGCGCAGACGGGCCCCTCTCGGCTTCCGTAGTCCATTTGCCCCCGGAGCCTGCCAGACCCCTGGCCCCAGGGGCGGGCCCTGCTGAGTCCCCGAGCGCCTCCTGGGTTCCTGCCACCACCCTTGGGCCGGGATGAGGTGCCACCTTGTGCGTAGAAGCCCTGCACACAGGCAAGAAGCCCCCCAGGCCCGCGGGCGCGCCCGACCCTGGAGACCCCTGGCTGGCTGCAGCCACAGGGAACGGGGGTTCTGAGTTGGCAGCCCCCATTCCCGAAGCATCCACGGGCAGTTCCCCGAAGGGCTGACACCGGCTGCGCCTCAGCAGCCAGACAACCTCCCTCCCTCTGGTCGGGCACTGCAAGCCACACAGCCACTTGTGTCCCCTGTGTCCCTGGAGGCCGCAGCGCGTTTTGGGTTTTGGCGCGGACGGGCCCCTCTCGGCTTCCGTAGTCCATTTGCCCCGGAGCCTGCCAGACCCCTGGCCCCAGGGGCGGGCCCTGCTGAGTCCCCGAGCGCCTCCTGGGTTCCTGCCACCACCCTTGGGCCGGGATGAGGTGCCACCTTGTGCGTAGAAGCCCTGCACACAGGCAAGAAGCCCCCAGGCCCACGGGCACGCCCGACCCTGGAGCCCCCTGGCTGGCTGCAGCCACAGGGAACGGGGGTTCTGAGTTGGCAGCCCCCATTCCCGAAGCATCCACGGGCAGTTCCCCGAAGGGCTGACACCGGCTGCGCCTCAGCAGCCAGACAACCTCCCTCCCTCTGGTCGGGCACTGCAAGCCACACAGCCACTTGTGTCCCCTGTGTCCCTGGAGGCCGCAGCGCGTTTTGGGTTTTGGCGCGGACGGGCCCCTCTCGGCTTCCGTAGTCCATTTGCCCCCGGAGCCTGCCAGACCCCTGGCCCCAGGGGCGGGCCCTGCTGAGTCCCCGAGCGCCTCCTGGGTTCCTGCCACCACCCTTGAGCCTGGATGAGGTGCCACCTTGTGCGTAGAAGCCCTGCACACAGGCAAGAAGCCCCCCAGGCCCGCGGGCGCGCCCGACCCTGGAGCCCCCTGGCTGGCTGCAGCCACAGGGAATTGGGGTTCTGAGTTGGCAGCCCCCATTCCCGAAGCATCCACGGGCAGTTCCCCGAAGGGCTGACAGCGGCTGCGCCTCAGCAGCCAGACAACCTCCCTCCCTCTGGTCGGGCACTGCAAGCCACACAGCCACTTGTGTCCCCTGTGTCCCTGGAGGCCGCAGCGCGTTTTGGGTTTTGGCGCGGACGGGCCCCTCTCGGCTTCCGTAGTCCATTTGCCCCCGGAGCCTGCCAGACCCCTGGCCCCAGGGGCGGGCCCTGCTGAGTCCCCGAGCGCCTCCTGGGTTCCTGCCACCACCCTTGGGCCGGGATGAGGTGCCACCTTGTGCGTAGAAGCCCTGCACACAGGCAAGAAGCCCCCCAGGCCCGCGGGCGCGCCCGACCCTGGAGCCCCCTGGCTGGCTGCAGCCACAGGGAATGGGGATTCTGAGTTGGCAGCCCCCATTCCCGAAGCATCCACGGGCAGTTCCCCGAAGGGCTGACACCGGCTGCGCCTCAGCAGCCAGACAACCTCCCTCCCTCTGCTCGGGCACTGCAAGCCACACAGCCACTTGTGTCCCCTGTGTCCCTGGAGGCCGCAGCGCGTTTTGGGTTTTGGCGCGGACGGGCCCCTCTCGGCTTCCGTAGTCCATTTGCCCCGGAGCCTGCCAGACCCCTGGCCCCAGGGGCGGGCCCTGCTGAGTCCCCGAGCGCCTCCTGGGTTCCTGCCACCACCCTTGGGCCGGGATGAGGTGCCACCTTGTGCGTAGAAGCCCTGCACACAGGCAAGAAGCCCCCAGGCCCGCGGGCGTGCCCGACCCTGGAGCCCCCTGGCTGGCTGCAGCCACAGGGAATGGGGGTTCTGAGTTGGCAGCCCGCATTCCCGAAGCATCCACGGGCAGTTCCCCGAAGGGCTGACACCGGCTGCGCCTCAGCAGCCAGACAACCTCCCTCCCTCTGGTCGGGCACTGCAAGCCACACAGCCACTTGTGTCCCCTGTGTCCCTGGAGGCCGCAGCGCGTTTTGGGTTTTGGCGCGGACGGGCCCCTCTCGGCTTCCGTAGTCCATTTGCCCCCGGAGCCTGCCAGACCCCTGGCCCCAGGGGCGGGCCCTGCTGAGTCCCCGAGCGCCTCCTGGGTTCCTGCCACCACCCTTGGGCCGGGATGAGGTGCCACCTTGTGCGTAGAAGCCCTGCACACAGGCAAGAAGCCCCCCAGGCCCACGGGCGCGCCCGACCCTGGAGCCCCCTGGCTGGCTGCAGCCACAGGGAACGGGGGTTCTGAGTTGGCAGCCCCCATTCCCGAAGCATCCACGGGCAGTTCCCCGAAGGGCTGACACCGGCTGCGCCTCAGCAGCCAGACAACCTCCCTCCCTCTGGTCGGGCACTGCAAGCCACACAGCCACTTGTGTCCCCTGTGTCCCTGGAGGCCGCAGCGCGTTTTGGGTTTTGGCGCGGACGGGCCCCTCTCGGCTTCCGTAGTCCATTTGCCCCCGGAGCCTGCCAGACCCCTGGCCCCAGGGGCGGGCCCTGCTGAGTCCCCGAGCGCCTCCTGGGTTCCTGCCACCACCCTTGAGCCTGGATGAGGTGCCACCTTGTGCGTAGAAGCCCTGCACACAGGCAAGAAGCCCCCCAGGCCCGCGGGCGCGCCCGACCCTGGAGCCCCCTGGCTGGCTGCAGCCACAGGGAACGGGGGTTCTGAGTTGGCAGCCCCCATTCCCGAAGCATCCACGGGCAGTTCCCCGAAGGGCTGACACCGGCTGCGCCTCAGCAGCCAGACAACCTCCCTCCATCTGGTCGGGCACTGCAAGCCACACAGCCACTTGTGTCCCCTGTGTCCCTGGAGGCCGCAGCGCGTTTTGGGTTTTGGCGCGGACGGGCCCCTCTCGGCTTCCGTAGTCCATTTGCCCCCGGAGCCTGCCAGACCCCTGGCCCCAGGGGCGGGCCCTGCTGAGTCCCCGAGCGCCTCCTGGGTTCCTGCCACCACCCTTGAGCCTGGATGAGGTGCCACCTTGTGCGTAGAAGCCCTGCACACAGGCAAGAAGCCCCCCAGGCCCGCGGGCGCGCCCGACCCTGGAGCCCCCTGGCTGGCTGCAGCCACAGGGAACGGGGGTTCTGAGTTGGCAGCCCCCATTCCCGAAGCATCCACGGGCAGTTCCCCGAAGGGCTGACACCGGCTGCGCCTCAGCAGCCAGACAACCTCCCTCCCTCTGGTCGGGCACTGCAAGCCACACAGCCACTTGTGTCCCCTGTGTCCCTGGAGGCCGCAGCGCGTTTTGGGTTTTGGCGCGGACGGGCCCCTCTCGGCTTCCGTAGTCCATTTGCCCCCGGAGCCTGCCAGACCCCTGGCCCCAGGGGCGGGCCCTGCTGAGTCCCCGAGCGCCTCCTGGGTTCCTGCCACCACCCTTGGGCCGGGATGAGGTGCCACCTTGTGCGTAGAAGCCCTGCACACAGGCAAGAAGCCCCCCAGGCCCGCGGGCGCGCCCGACCCTGGAGCCCCCTGGCTGGCTGCAGCCACAGGGAATGGGGATTCTGAGTTGGCAGCCCCCATTCCCGAAGCATCCACGGGCAGTTCCCCGAAGGGCTGACACCGGCTGCGCCTCAGCAGCCAGACAACCTCCCTCCCTCTGCTCGGGCACTGCAAGCCACACAGCCACTTGTGTCCCCTGTGTCCCTGGAGGCCGCAGCGCGTTTTGGGTTTTGGCGCGGACGGGCCCCTCTCGGCTTCCGTAGTCCATTTGCCCCGGAGCCTGCCAGACCCCTGGCCCCAGGGGCGGGCCCTGCTGAGTCCCCGAGCGCCTCCTGGGTTCCTGCCACCACCCCTTGGGCCGGGATGAGGTGCCACCTTGTGCGTAGAAGCCCTGCACACAGGCAAGAAGCCCCCCAGGCCCGCGGGCGTGCCCGACCCTGGAGCCCCCTGGCTGGCTGCAGCCACAGGGAATGGGGGTTCTGAGTTGGCAGCCCGCATTCCCGAAGCATCCACGGGCAGTTCCCCGAAGGGCTGACACCGGCTGCGCCTCAGCAGCCAGACAACCTCCCTCCCTCTGGTCGGGCACTGCAAGCCACACAGCCACTTGTGTCCCCTGTGTCCCTGGAGGCCGCAGCGCGTTTTGGGTTTTGGCGCGGACGGGCCCCTCTCGGCTTCCGTAGTCCATTTGCCCCCGGAGCCTGCCAGACCCCTGGCCCCAGGGGCGGGCCCTGCTGAGTCCCCGAGCGCCTCCTGGGTTCCTGCCACCACCCTTGGGCCGGGATGAGGTGCCACCTTGTGCGTAGAAGCCCTGCACACAGGCAAGAAGCCCCCCAGGCCCACGGGCGCGCCCGACCCTGGAGCCCCCTGGCTGGCTGCAGCCACAGGGAACGGGGGTTCTGAGTTGGCAGCCCCCATTCCCGAAGCATCCACGGGCAGTTCCCCGAAGGGCTGACAGCGGCTGCGCCTCAGCAGCCAGACAACCTCCCTCCCTCTGGTCGGGCACTGCAAGCCACACAGCCACTTGTGTCCCCTGTGTCCCTGGAGGCCGCAGCGCGTTTTGGGTTTTGGCGCGGACGGGCCCCTCTCGGCTTCCGTAGTCCATTTGCCCCCGGAGCCTGCCAGACCCCTGGCCCCAGGGGCGGGCCCTGCTGAGTCCCCGAGCGCCTCCTGGGTTCCTGCCACCACCCTTGGCCGGGATGAGGTGCCACCTTGTGCGTAGAAGCCCTGCACACAGGCAAGAAGCCCCCCAGGCCCGCGGGCGCGCCCGACCCTGGAGCCCCCTGGCTGGCTGCAGCCACAGGGAACGGGGGTTCTGAGTTGGCAGCCCCCATTCCCGAAGCATCCACGGGCAGTTCCCCGAAGGGCTGACACCGGCTGCGCCTCAGCAGCCAGACAACCTCCCTCCCTCTGGTCGGGCACTGCAAGCCACACAGCCACTTGTGTCCCCTGTGTCCCTGGAGGCCGCAGCGCGTTTTGGGTTTTGGCGCGGACGGGCCCCTCTCGGCTTCCGTAGTCCATTTTCCCCCGGAGCCTGCCAGACCCCTGGCCCCAGGGCGGGCCCTGCTGAGTCCCCGAGCGCCTCCTGGGTTCCTGCCACCACCCTTGAGCCTGGATGAGGTGCCACCTTGTGCGTAGAAGCCCTGCACACAGGCAAGAAGCCCCCCAGGCCCGCGGGCGCGCCCGACCCCTGGAGCCCCCTGGCTGGCTGCAGCCACAGGGAACGGGGGTTCTGAGTTGGCAGCCCCCATTCCCGAAGCATCCACGGGCAGTTCCCCGAAGGGCTGACACCGGCTGCGCCTCAGCAGCCAGACAACCTCCCTCCCTCTGGTCGGGCACTGCAAGCCACACAGCCACTTGTGTCCCCTGTGTCCCTGGAGGCCGCAGCGCGTTTTGGGTTTTGGCGCGGACGGGCCCCTCTCGGCTTCCGTAGTCCATTTGCCCCCGGAGCCTGCCAGACCCCTGGCCCCAGGGGCGGGCCCTGCTGAGTCCCCGAGCGCCTCCTGGGTTCCTGCCACCACCCTTGGGCCGGGATGAGGTGCCACCTTGTGCGTAGAAGCCCTGCACACAGGCAAGAAGCCCCCCAGGCCCGCGGGCGCGCCCGACCCTGGAGCCCCCTGGCTGGCTGCAGCCACAGGGAACGGGGGTTCTGAGTTGGCAGCCCCCATTCCCGAAGCATCCACGGGCAGTTCCCCGAAGGGCTGACACCGGCTGCGCCTCAGCAGCCAGACAACCTCCCTCCCTCTGGTCGGGCACTGCAAGCCACACAGCCACTTGTGTCCCCTGTGTCCCTGGAGGCCGCAGCGCGTTTTGGGTTTTGGCGCGGACGGGCCCCTCTCGGCTTCCGTAGTCCATTTTCCCCCGGAGCCTGCCAGACCCCTGGCCCCAGGGGCGGGCCCTGCTGAGTCCCCGAGCGCCTCCTGGGTTCCTGCCACCACCCTTGGGCCGGGATGAGGAGCCACCTTGTGCGTAGAAGCCCTGCACACAGGCAAGAAGCCCCCCAGGCCCGCGGGCGCGCCCGACCCTGGAGCCCCCTGGCTGGCTGCAGCCACAGGGAATGGGGGTTCTGAGTTGGCAGCCCCCATTCCCGAAGCATCCACGGGCAGTTCCCCGAAGGGCTGACACCGGCTGCGCCTCAGCAGCCAGACAACCTCCCTCCCTCTGCTCGGGCACTGCAAGCCACACAGCCACTTGTGTCCCCTGTGTCCCTGGAGGCCGCAGCGCGTTTTGGGTTTTGGCTGCGGACGGGCCCCTCTTGGCTTCCGTAGTCCATTTGCCCCGGAGCCTGCCAGACCCCTGGCCCCAGGGGCGGGCCCTGCTGAGTCCCCGAGCGCCTCCTGGGTTCCTGCCACCACCCTTGGGCCGGGATGAGGTGCCACCTTGTGCGTAGAAGCCCTGCACACAGGCAAGAAGCCCCCCAGGCCCGCGGGCGCGCCCGACCCTGGAGCCCCCTGGCTGGCTGCAGCCACAGGGAATGGGGGTTCTGAGTTGGCAGCCCGCATTCCCGAAGCATCCACGGGCAGTTCCCCGAAGGGCTGACACCGGCTGCGCCTCAGCAGCGAGACAACCTCCCTCCCTCTGGTCGGGCACTGCAAGCCACAGAGCCACTTGTGTCCCCTGTGTCCCTGGAGGCCGCAGCGCGTTTTGGGTTTTGGCGCGGACGGGCCCCTCTCGGTTTCCGTAGTCCATTTGCCCCCGGAGCCTGCCAGAACCCTGGCCCCAGGGGCGGGCCCTGCTGAGTCCCCGAGCGCCTCCTGGGTTCCTGCCACCACCCTTGGGCCGGGATGAGGTGCCACCTTGTGCGTAGAAGCCCTGCACACAGGCAAGAAGCCCCCCAGGCCCGCGGGCGCGCCCGACCCTGGAGCCCCCTGGCTGGCTGCAGCCACAGGGAACGGGGGTTCTGAGTTGGCAGCCCCCATTCCCGAAGCATCCACGGGCAGTTCCCCGAAGGGCTGACACCGGCTGCGCCTCAGCAGCCAGACAACCTCCCTCCCTCTGGTCGGGCACTGCAAGCCACACAGCCACTTGTGTCCCCTGTGTCCCTGGAGGCCGCAGCGCGTTTTGGGTTTTTGGCGCGGACGGGCCCCTCTCGGCTTCCGTAGTCCATTTGCCCCCGGAGCCTGCCAGACCCCTGGCCCCAGGGGCGGGCCCTGCTGAGTCCCCGAGCGCCTCCTGGGTTCCTGCCACCACCCTTGAGCCTGGATGAGGTGCCACCTTGTGCGTAGAAGCCCTGCACACAGGCAAGAAGCCCCCCAGGCCCGCGGGCGCGCCCGACCCTGGAGCCCCCTGGCTGGCTGCAGCCACAGGGAACGGGGGTTCTGAGTTGGCAGCCCCCATTCCCGAAGCATCCACGGGCAGTTCCCCGAAGGGCTGACACCGGCTGCGCCTCAGCAGCCAGACAACCTCCCTCCCTCTGGTCGGGCACTGCAAGCCACACAGCCACTTGTGTCCCCTGTGTCCCTGGAGGCCGCAGGGCGTTTTGGGTTTTGGCGCGGACGGGCCCCTCTCGGCTTCCGTAGTCCATTTGCCCCCGGAGCCTGCCAGACCCCTGGCCCCAGGGGCGGGCCCTGCTGAGTCCCCGAGCGCCTCCTGGGTTCCTGTCACCACCCTTGGGCCGGGATGAGGTGCCACCTTGTGCGTAGAAGCCCTGCACACAGGCAAGAAGCCCCCCAGGCCCGCGGGCGCGCCCGACCCTGGAGCCCCCTGGCTGGCTGCAGCCACAGGGAACGGGGGTTCTGAGTTGGCAGCCCGCATTCCCGAAGCATCCACGGGCAGTTCCCCGAAGGGCTGACACCGGCTGCGCCTCAGCAGCCAGACAACCTCCCTCCCTCTGGTCGGGCACTGCAAGCCACACAGCCACTTGTGTCCCCTGTGTCCCTGGAGGCCGCAGCGCGTTTTGGGTTTTGGCGCGGACGGGCCCCTCTCGGCTTCCGTAGTCCATTTGCCCCCGGAGCCTGCCAGACCCCTGGCCCCAGGGGCGGGCCGTGCTGAGTCCCCGAGCGCCTCCTGGGTTCCTGCCACCACCCTTGGGCCGGGATGAGGTGCCACCTTGTGCGTAGAAGCCCTGCACACAGGCAAGAAGCCCCCCAGGCCCGCGGGCGCGCCCCGACCCTGGAGCCCCCTGGCTGGCTGCAGCCACAGGGAATGGGGGTTCTGAGTTGGCAGCCCCCATTCCCGAAGCATCCACGGGCAGTTCCCCGAAGGGCTGACACCGGCTGCGCCTCAGCAGCCAGACAACCTCCCTCCCTCTGCTCGGGCACTGCAAGCACACAGCCACTTGTGTCCCCTGTGTCCCTGGAGGCCGCAGCGCGTTTTGGGTTTTGGCGCGGACGGGCCCCTCTCGGCTTCCGTAGTCCATTTGCCCCAGAGCCTGCCAGACCCCTGGCCCCAGGGGCGGGCCCTGCTGAGTCCCCGAGCGCCTCCTGGGTTCCTGCCACCACCCTTGGGCCGGGATGAGGTGCCACCTTGTGCGTAGAAGCCCTGCACACAGGCAAGAAGCCCCCCAGGCCCGCGGGCGCGCCCGACCCTGGAGCCCCCTGGCTGGCTGCAGCCACAGGGAATGGGGGTTCTGAGTTGGCAGCCCGCATTCCCGAAGCATCCACGGGCAGTTCCCCGAAGGGCTGACACCGGCTGCGCCTCAGCAGCCAGACAACCTCCCTCCCTCTGGTCGGGCACTGCAAGCCACACAGCCACTTGTGTCCCCTGTGTCCCTGGAGGCCGCAGCGCGTTTTGGGTTTTGGCGCGGACGGGCCCCTCTCGGCTTCCGTAGTCCATTTGCCCCCGGAGCCTGCCAGACCCCTGGCCCCAGGGGCGGGCCCTGCTGAGTCCCCGAGCGCCTCCTGGGTTCCTGCCACCACCCTTGGGCCGGGATGAGGTGCCACCTTGTGCGTAGAAGCCCTGCACACAGGCAAGAAGCCCCCCAGGCCCGCGGGCGCGCCCGACCCTGGAGCCCCCTGGCTGGCTGCAGCCACAGGGAATGGGGGTTCTGAGTTGGCAGCCCCCATTCCCGAAGCATCCACGGGCAGTTCCCCGAAGGGCTGACACCGGCTGCGCCTCAGCAGCCAGACAACCTCCCTCCCTCTGCTCGGGCACTGCAAGCCACACAGCCACTTGTGTCCCCTGTGTCCCTGGAGGCCGCAGCGCGTTTTGGGTTTTGGCGCGGACGGGCCCCTCTCGGTTTCCGTAGTCCATTTGCCCCGGAGCCTGCCAGACCCCTGGCCCCAGGGGCGGGCCCTGCTGAGTCCCCGAGAGCCTCCTGGGTTCCTGCCACCACCCTTGGGCCGGGATGAGGTGCCACCTTGTGCGTAGAAGCCCTGCACACAGGCAAGAAGCCCCCCAGGCCCGCGGGCGCGCCCGACCCTGGAGCCCCCTGGCTGGCTGCAGCCACAGGGAATGGGGGTTCTGAGTTGGCAGCCCGCATTCCCGAAGCATCCACGGGCAGTTCCCCGAAGGGCTGACACCGGCTGCGCCTCAGCAGCCAGACAACCTCCCTCCCTCTGCTCGGGCACTGCAAGCCACACAGCCACTTGTGTCCCCTGTGTCCCTGGAGGCCGCAGCGCGTTTTGGGTTTTGGCGCGGACGGGCCCCTCTCGGCTTCCGTAGTCCATTTGCCCCCGGAGCCTGCCAGACCCCTGGCCCCAGGGGCGGGCCCTGCTGAGTCCCCGAGCGCCTCCTGGGTTCCTGCCACCACCCTTGGGCCGGGATGAGGTGCCACCTTGTGCGTAGAAGCCCTGCACACAGGCAAGAAGCCCCCCAGGCCCGCGGGCGCGCCCGACCCTGGAGCCCCCTGGCTGGCTGCAGCCACAGGGAACGGGGGTTCTGAGTTGGCAGCCCCCATTCCCGAAGCATCCACGGGCAGTTCCCCGAAGGGCTGACACCGGCTGCGCCTCAGCAGCCAGACAACCTCCCTCCCTCTGCTCGGGCACTGCAAGCCACACAGCCACTTGTGTCCCCTGTGTCCCTGGAGGCCGCAGCGCGTTTTGGGTTTTGGCGCGGACGGGCCCCTCTCGGCTTCCGTAGTCCATTTGCCCCCGGAGCCTGCCAGACCCCTGGCCCCAGGGCGGGCCCTGCTGAGTCCCCGAGCGCCTCCTGGGTTCCTGCCACCACCCTTGAGCCTGGATGAGGTGCCACCTTGTGCGTAGAAGCCCTGCACACAGGCAAGAAGCCCCCAGGCCCGCGGGCGCGCCCGACCCTGGAGCCCCCTGGCTGGCTGCAGCCACAGGGAACGGGGGTTCTGAGTTGGCAGCCCCCATTCCCGAAGCATCCACGGGCAGTTCCCCGAAGGGCTGACACCGGCTGCGCCTCAGCAGCCAGACAACCTCCCTCCCTCTGGTCGGGCACTGCAAGCCACACAGCCACTTGTGTCCCCTGTGTCCCTGGAGGCCGCAGCGCGTTTTGGGTTTTGGCGCGGACGGGCCCCTCTCGGCTTCCGTAGTCCATTTGCCCCCGGAGCCTGCCAGACCCCTGGCCCCAGGGGCGGGCCCTGCTGAGTCCCCGAGCGCCTCCTGGGTTCCTGCCACCACCCCTTGGGCCGGGATGAGGTGCCACCTTGTGCGTAGAAGCCCTGCACACAGGCAAGAAGCCCCCCAGGCCCGCGGGCGCGCCCGACCCTGGAGCCCCCTGGCTGGCTGCAGCCTCAGGGAACAGGGGTTCTGAGTTGGCAGCCCCCATTCCGAAGCATCCACGGGCAGTTCCCCGAAGGGCTGACACCGGCTGCGCCTCAGCAGCCAGACAACCTCCCTCCCTCTGGTCGGGCACTGCAAGCCACACAGCCACTTGTGTCCCCTGTGTCCCTGGAGGCCGCAGCGCGTTTTGGGTTTTGGCGCGGACGGGCCCCTCTCGGCTTCCGTAGTCCATTTGCCCCCGGAGCCTGCCAGACCCCTGGCCCCAGGGGCGGGCCGTGCTGAGTCCCCGAGCGCCTCCTGGGTTCCTGCCACCACCCTTGGCCGGGATGAGGTGCCACCTTGTGCGTAGAAGCCCTGCACACAGGCAAGAAGCCCCCCAGGCCCGCGGGCGCGCCCGACCCTGGAGCCCCCTGGCTGGCTGCAGCCACAGGGAATGGGGGTTCTGAGTTGGCAGCCCCCATTCCTGAAGCATCCACGGGCAGTTCCCCGAAGGGCTGACACCGGCTGCGCCTCAGCAGCCAGACAACCTCCCTCCCTCTGCTCGGGCACTGCAAGCCACACAGCCACTTGTGTCCCCTGTGTCCCTGGAGGCCGCAGCGCGTTTTGGGTTTTGGCGCGGACGGGCCCCTCTCGGCTTCCGTAGTCCATTTGCCCCCGGAGCCTGCCAGACCCCTGGCCCCAGGGGCGGCCCTGCTGAGTCCCCGAGCGACTCCTGGGTTCCTGCCACCACCCTTGGGCCGGGATGAGGTGCCACCTTGTGCGTAGAAGCCCTGCACACAGGCAAGAAGCCCCCCAGGCCCGCGGGCGCGCCCGACCCTGGAGCCCCCTGGCTGGCTGCAGCCACAGGGAATGGGGGTTCTGAGTTGGCAGCCCGCATTCCCGAAGCATCCACGGGCAGTTCCCCGAAGGGCTGACACCGGCTGCGCCTCAGCAGCCAGACAACCTCCCTCCCTCTGGTCGGGCACTGCAAGCCACACAGCCACTTGTGTCCCCTGTGTCCCTGGAGGCCGCAGCGCGTTTTGGGTTTTGGCGCGGACGGGCCCCTCTCGGCTTCCGTAGTCCATTTGCCCCCGGAGCCTGCCAGACCCCTGGCCCCAGGGGCGGGCCCTGCTGAGTCCCCGAGCGCCTCCTGGGTTCCTGCCACCACCCTTGGGCCGGGATGAGGTGCCACCTTGTGCGTAGAAGCCCTGCACACAGGCAAGAAGCCCCCCAGGCCCGCGGGCGCGCCCGACCCTGGAGCCCCCTGGCTTCTGCAGCCACAGGGAACGGGGGTTCTGAGTTGGCAGCCCCCATTCCCGAAGCATCCACGGGCAGTTCCCCGAAGGGCTGACACCGGCTGCGCCTCAGCAGCCAGACAACCTCCCTCCCTCTGGTCGGGCACTGCAAGCCACACAGCCACTTGTGTCCCCTGTGTCCCTGGAGGCCGCAGCGCGTTTTGGGTTTTGGCGCGGACGGGCCCCTCTCGGCTTCCGTAGTCCATTTGCCCCCGGAGCCTGCCAGACCCCTGGCCCCAGGGGCGGGCCCTGCTGAGTCCCCGAGCGCCTCCTGGGTTCCTGCCACCACCCTTGGGCCGGGATGAGGTGCCACCTTGTGCGTAGAAGCCCTGCACACAGGCAAGAAGCCCCCCAGGCCCGCGGGCGCGCCCGACCCTGGAGCCCCCTGGCTGGCTGCAGCCACAGGGAATGGGGGTTCTGAGTTGGCAGCCCCCATTCCCGAAGCATCCACGGGCAGTTCCCCGAAGGGCTGACACCGGCTGCGCCTCAGCAGCCAGACAACCTCCCTCCCTCTGCTCGGGCACTGCAAGCCACACAGCCACTTGTGTCCCCTGTGTCCCTGGAGGCCGCAGCGCGTTTTGGGGTTTTGGCGCGGACGGGCCCCTCTCGGCTTCCGTAGTCCATTTGCCCCGGAGCCTGCCAGACCCCTGGCCCCAGGGGCGGGCCCTGCTGAGTCCCCGAGCGCCTCCTGGGTTCCTGCCACCACCCTTGGGCCGGGATGAGGTGCCACCTTGTGCGTAGAAGCCCTGCACACAGGCAAGAAGCCCCCCAGGCCCGCGGGCGCGCCCGACCCTGGAGCCCCCTGGCTGGCTGCAGCCACAGGGAATGGGGGTTCTGAGTTGGCAGCCCGCATTCCCGAAGCATCCACGGGCAGTTCCCCGAAGGGCTGACACCGGCTGCGCCTCAGCAGCCAGACAACCTCCCTCCCTCTGGTCGGGCACTGCAAGCCACACAGCCACTTGTGTCCCCTGTGTCCCTGGAGGCCGCAGCGCGTTTTGGGTTTTGGCGCGGACGGGCCCCTCTCGGCTTCCGTAGTCCATTTGCCCCCGGAGCCTGCCAGACCCCTGGCCCCAGGGGCGGGCCCTGCTGAGTCCCCGAGCGCCTCCTGGGTTCCTGCCACCACCCTTGGGCCGGGATGAGGTGCCACCTTGTGCGTAGAAGCCCTGCACACAGGCAAGAAGCCCCCCAGGCCCGCGGGCGCGCCCGACCCTGGAGCCCCCTGGCTGGCTGCAGCCACAGGGAACGGGGGTTCTGAGTTGGCAGCCCCCATTCCCGAAGCATCCACGGGCAGTTCCCCGAAGGGCTGACACCGGCTGCGCCTCAGCAGCCAGACAACCTCCCTCCCTCTGCTCGGGCACAGCAAGCCACACAGCCACTTGTGTCCCCTGTGTCCCTGGAGGCCGCAGCGCGTTTTGGGTTTTGGCGCGGACGGGCCCCTCTCGGCTTCCGTAGTCCATTTGCCCCCGGAGCCTGCCAGACCCCTGGCCCCAGGGGCGGCCCTGCTGAGTCCCCGAGCGCCTCCTGGGTTCCTGCCACCACCCTTGAGCCTGGATGAGGTGCCACCTTGTGCGTAGAAGCCCTGCACACAGGCAAGAAGCCCCCCAGGCCCGCGGGCGCGCCCGACCCTGGAGCCCCCTGGCTGGCTGCAGCCACAGGGAACGGGGGTTCTGAGTTGGCAGCCCCCATTCCCGAAGCATCCACGGGCAGTTCCCCGAAGGGCTGACACCGGCTGCGCCTCAGCAGCCAGACAACCTCCCTCCCTCTGGTCGGGCACTGCAAGCCACACAGCCACTTGTGTCCCCTGTGTCCCTGGAGGCCGCAGCGCGTTTTGGGTTTTGGCGCGGACGGGCCCCTCTCGGCTTCCGTAGTCCATTTGCCCCCGGAGCCTGCCAGACCCCTGGCCCCAGGGGCGGCCCTGCTGAGTCCCCGAGCGCCTCCTGGGTTCCTGCCACCACCCTTGGGCCGGGATGAGGTGCCACCTTGTGCGTAGAAGCCCTGCACACAGGCAAGAAGCCCCCCAGGCCCACGGGCGCGCCCGACCCTGGAGCCCCCTGGCTGGCTGCAGCCACAGGGAATGGGGGTTCTGAGTTGGCAGCCCCCATTCCTGAAGCATCCACGGGCAGTTCCCCGAAGGGCTGACACCGGCTGCGCCTCAGCAGCCAGACAACCTCCCTCCCTCTGCTCGGGCACTGCAAGCCACACAGCCACTTGTGTCCCCTGTGTCCCTGGAGGCCGCAGCGCGTTTTGGGTTTTGGCGCGGACGGGCCCCTCTCGGCTTCCGTAGTCCATTTGCCCCCGGAGCCTGCCAGACCCCTGGCCCCAGGGGCGGGCCCTACTGAGTCCCCGAGCGCCTCCTGGGTTCCTGCCACCACCCTTGGCCGGGATGAGGTGCCACCTTGTGCGTAGAAGCCCTGCACACAGGCAAGAAGCCCCCCAGGCCCACGGGCGCGCCCGACCCTGGAGCCCCCTGGCTGGCTGCAGCCACAGGGAACGGGGGTTCTGAGTTGGCAGCCCCCATTCCCGAAGCATCCACGGGCAGTTCCCCGAAGGGCTGACACCGGCTGCGCCTCAGCAGCCAGACAACCTCCCTCCCTCTGGTCGGGCACTGCAAGCCACACAGCCACTTGTGTCCCCTGTGTCCCTGGAGGCCGCAGCGCGTTTTGGGTTTTGGCGCGGACGGGCCCCTCTCGGCTTCCGTAGTCCATTTGCCCCCGGAGCCTGCCAGACCCCTGGCCCCAGGGGCGGGCCCTGCTGAGTCCCGAGCGCCTCCTGGGTTCCTGCCACCACCCTTGAGCCTGGATGAGGTGCCACCTTGTGCGTAGAAGCCCTGCACACAGGCAAGAAGCCCCCCAGGCCCGCGGGCGCGCCCGACCCTGGAGCCCCCTGGCTGGCTGCAGCCACAGGGAACGGGGGTTCTGAGTTGGCAGCCCCCATTCCCGAAGCATCCACGGGCAGTTCCCCGAAGGCCTGACACCGGCTGCGCCTCAGCAGCCAGACAACCTCCCTCCCTCTGGTCGGGCACTGCAAGCCACACAGCCACTTGTGTCCCCTGTGTCCCTGGAGGCCGCAGCGCGTTTTGGGTTTTGGCGCGGACGGGCCCCTCTCGGCTTCCGTAGTCCATTTGCCCCCGGAGCCTGCCAGACCCCTGGCCCCAGGGGCGGGCCCTGCTGAGTCCCCGAGCGCCTCCTGGGTTCCTGCCACCACCCTTGGGCCGGATGAGGTGCCACCTTGTGCGTAGAAGCCCTGCACACAGGCAAGAAGCCCCCCAGGCCCGCGGGCGCGCCCGACCCTGGAGCCCCCTGGCTGGCTGCAGCCACAGGGAATGGGGGTTCTGAGTTGGCAGCCCCCATTCCCGAAGCATCCACGGGCAGTTCCCCGAAGGGCTGACACCGGCTGCGCCTCAGCAGCCAGACAACCTCCCTCCCTCTGGTCGGGCACTGCAAGCCACACAGCCACTTGTGTCCCCTGTGTCCCTGGAGGCCGCAGCGCGTTTTGGGTTTTGGCGCGGACGGGCCCCTCTCGGCTTCCGTAGTCCATTTGCCCCCGGAGCCTGCCAGACCCCTGGCCCCAGGGGCGGGCCCTGCTGAGTCCCCGAGCGCCTCCTGGGTTCCTGCCACCACCCTTGGGCCGGGATGAGGTGCCACCTTGTGCGTAGAAGCCCTGCACACAGGCAAGAAGCCCCCCAGGCCCGCGGGCGCGCCCGACCCTGGAGCCCCCTGGCTGGCTGCAGCCACAGGGAATGGGGGTTCTGAGTTGGCAGCCCGCATTCCCGAAGCATCCACGGGCAGTTCCCCGAAGGGCTGACACCGGCTGCGCCTCAGCAGCCAGACAACCTCCCTCCCTCTGGTCGGGCACTGCAAGCCACACAGCCACTTGTGTCCCCTGTGTCCCTGGAGGCCGCAGCGCATTTTGGGTTTTGGCGCGGACGGGCCCCTCTCGGCTTCCGTAGTCCATTTGCCCCCGGAGCCTGCCAGACCCCTGGCCCCAGGGGCGGGCCCTGCTGAGTCCCCGAGCGCCTCCTGGGTTCCTGCCACCACCCTTGGGCCGGGATGAGGTGCCACCTTGTGCGTAGAAGCCCTGCACACAGGCAAGAAGCCCCCCAGGCCCGCGGGCGCGCCCGACCCTGGAGCCCCCTGGCTGGCTGCAGCCACAGGGAACGGGGGTTCTGAGTTGGCAGCCCCCATTCCCGAAGCATCCACGGGCAGTTCCCCGAAGGGCTGACACCGGCTGCGCCTCAGCAGCCAGACAACCTCCCTCCCTCTGGTCGGGCACTGCAAGCCACACAGCCACTTGTGTCCCCTGTGTCCTGGAGGCCGCAGCGCGTTTTGGGTTTTGGCGCGGACGGGCCCCTCTCGCTTCCGTAGTCCATTTGCCCCGGAGCCTGCCAGACCCCTGGCCCCAGGGGCGGGCCCTACTGAGTCCCCCGAGCGCCTCCTGGGTTCCTGCCACCACCCTTGGGCCGGGATGAGGTGCCACCTTGTGCGTAGAAGCCCTGCACACAGGCAAGAAGCCCCCCAGGCCCGCGGCGCGCCCGACCCTGGAGCCCCCTGGCTGGCTGCAGCCACAGGGAACGGGGGTTCTGAGTTGGCAGCCCCCATTCCCGAAGCATCCACGGGCAGTTCTCCGAAGGGCTGACACCGGCTGCGCCTCAGCAGCCAGACAACCTCCCTCCCTCTGGTCGGGCACTGCAAGCCACACAGCCACTTGTGTCCCCTGTGTCCCTGGAGGCCGCAGGGCGTTTTGGGTTTTGGCGCGGACGGGCCCCTCTCGGCTTCCGTAGTCCATTTGCCCCCGGAGCCTGCCAGACCCCTGGCCCCAGGGGCGGGCCCTGCTGAGTCCCCGAGCGCCTCCTGGGTTCCTGTCACCAGCCTTGGGCCGGGATGAGGTGCCACCTTGTGCGTAGAAGCCCTGCACACAGGCAAGAAGCCCCCCAGGCCCGCGGGCGCGCCCGACCCTGGAGCCCCCTGGCTGGCTGCAGCCACAGGGTACGGGGGTTCTGAGTTGGCAGCCCCCATTCCCGAAGCATCCACGGGCAGTTCCCCGAAGGGCTGACACCGGCTGCGCCTCAGCAGCCAGACAACCTCCCTCCCTCTGGTCGGGCACTGCAAGCCACACAGCCACTTGTGTCCCCTGTGTCCCTGGAGGCCGCAGCGCGTTTTGGGTTTTGGCGCGGACGGGCCCCTCTCGACTTCCGTAGTCCATTTGCCCCCGGAGCCTGCCAGACCCCTGGCCCCAGGGGCGGGCCCTGCTGAGTCCCCGAGCGCCTCCTGGGTTCCTGCCACCACCCTTGGGCCGGGATGAGGTGCCACCTTGTGCGTAGAAGCCCTGCACACAGGCAAGAAGCCCCCCAGGCCCGCGGGCGCGCCCGACCCTGGAGCCCCCTGGCTGGCTGCAGCCACAGGGAATGGGGGTTCTGAGTTGGCAGCCCCCATTCCGAAGCATCCACGGGCAGTTCCCCGAAGGGCTGACACCGGCTGCGCCTCAGCAGCCAGACAACCTCCCTCCCTCTGCTCGGGCACTGCAAGCCACACAGCCACTTGTGTCCCCTGTGTCCCTGGAGGCCGCAGCGCGTTTTGGGTTTTGGCGCGGACGGGCCCCTCTCGGCTTCCGTAGTCCATTTGCCCCAGAGCCTGCCAGACCCCTGGCCCCAGGGGCGGGCCCTGCTGAGTCCCCGAGCGCCTCCTGGGTTCCTGCCACCACCCTTGGGCCGGGATGAGGTGCCACCTTGTGCGTAGAAGCCCTGCACACAGGCAAGAAGCCCCCCAGGCCCGCGGGCGCGCCCGACCCTGGAGCCCCCTGGCTGGCTGCAGCCACAGGGAATGGGGGTTCTGAGTTGGCAGCCCGCATTCCCGAAGCATCCACGGGCAGTTCCCCGAAGGGCTGACACCGGCTGCGCCTCAGCAGCCAGACAACCTCCCTCCCTCTGGTCGGGCACTGCAAGCCACACAGCCACTTGTGTCCCCTGTGTCCCTGGAGGCCGCAGCGCGTTTTGGGTTTTGGCGCGGATGGGCCCCTCTCGGCTTCCGTAGTCCATTTGCCCCCGGAGCCTGCAGGACCCCTGGCCCCAGGGGCGGGCCCTGCTGAGTCCCCGAGCGCCTCCTGGGTTCCTGCCACCACCCTTGGGCCGGGATGAGGTGCCACCTTGTGCGTAGAAGCCCTGCACACAGGCAAGAAGCCCCCCAGGCCCGCGGGCGCGCCCGACCCTGGAGCCCCCTGGCTGGCTGCTAGCCACAGGGAATGGGGGTTCTGAGTTGGCAGCCCCCCATTCCCGAAGCATCCACGGGCAGTTCCCCGAAGGGCTGACACCGGCTGCGCCTCAGCAGCGAGACAACCTCCCTCCCTCTGCTCGGGCACTGCAAGCCACACAGCCACTTGTGTCCCCTGTGTCCCTGGAGCCGCAGCGCGTTTTGGGTTTTGGCGCGGACGGGCCCCTCTCGCTTCCGTAGTCCATTTGCCCCGGAGCCTGCCAGACCCCTGCCCCAGGGGCGGGCCCTGCTGAGTCCCCGAGCGCCTCCTGGGTTCCTGCCACCACCCTTGGGCCGGGATGAGGTGCCACCTTGTGCGTAGAAGCCCTGCACACAGGCAAGAAGCCCCCCAGGCCCGCGGGCGCGCCCGACCCTGGAGCCCCCTGGCTGGCTGCAGCCACAGGGAATGGGGGTTCTGAGTTGGCAGCCCGCATTCCCGAAGCATCCACGGGCAGTTCCCCGAAGGGCTGACACCGGCTGCGCCTCAGCAGCCAGACAACCTCCCTCCCTCTGCTCGGGCACTGCAAGCCACACAGCCACTTGTGTCCCCTGTGTCCCTGGAGGCCGCAGCGCGTTTTGGGTTTTGGCGCGGACGGGCCCCTCTCGGCTTCCGTAGTCCATTTGCCCCCGGAGCCTGCCAGACCCCTGGCCCCAGGGGCGGGCCCTGCTGAGTCCCCGAGCGCCTCCTGGGTTCCTGCCACCACCCTTGGGCCGGGATGAGGTGCCACCTTGTGCGTAGAAGCCCTGCACACAGGCAAGAAGCCCCCCAGGCCCGCGGGCGCGCCCGACCCTGGAGCCCCCTGGCTGGCTGCAGCCACAGGGAATGGGGGTTCTGAGTTGGCAGCCCCCATTCCCGAAGCATCCACGGGCAGTTCCCCGAAGGGCTGACACCGGCTGCGCCTCAGCAGCCAGACAACCTCCCTCCCTCTGGTCGGGCACTGCAAGCCACACAGCCACTTGTGTCCCCTGTGTCCCTGGAGGCCGCAGCGCGTTTTGGGTTTTGGCGCGGACGGGCCCCTCTCGGCTTCCGTAGTCCATTTGCCCCCGGAGCCTGCCAGACCCCTGGCCCCAGGGGCGGGCCCTGCTGAGTCCCCGAGCGCCTCCTGGGTTCCTGCCACCACCCTTGAGCCTGGATGAGGTGCCACCTTGTGCGTAGAAGCCCTGCACACAGGCAAGAAGCCCCCAGGCCCGCGGGCGCGCCCGACCCTGGAGCCCCCTGGCTGGCTGCAGCCACAGGGAACGGGGGTTCTGAGTTGGCAGCCCCCATTCCCCGAAGCATCCACGGGCAGTTCCCCGAAGGGCTGACACCGGCTGCGCCTCAGCAGCCAGACAACCTCCCTCCCTCTGGTCGGGCACTGCAAGCCACACAGCCACTTGTGTCCCCTGTGTCCCTGGAGGCCGCAGCGCGTTTTGGGTTTTGGCGCGGACGGGCCCCTCTCGGCTTCCGTAGTCCATTTGCCCCCCGGAGCCTGCCAGACCCCTGGCCCCAGGGGCGGGCCCTGCTGAGTCCCCGAGCGCCTCCTGGGTTCCTGCCACCACCCTTGGGCCGGGATGAGGTGCCACCTTGTGCGTAGAAGCCCTGCACACAGGCAAGAAGCCCCCCAGGCCCGCGGGCGCGCCCGACCCTGGAGCCCCCTGGCTGGCTGCAGCCTCAGGGAACAGGGGGTTCTGAGTTGGCAGCCCCCATTCCCGAAGCATCCACGGGCAGTTCCCCGAAGGGCTGACACCGGCTGCGCCTCAGCAGCCAGACAACCTCCCTCCCTCTGGTCGGGCACTGCAAGCCACACAGCCACTTGTGTCCCCTGTGTCCCTGGAGGCCGCAGCGCGTTTTGGGTTTTGGCGCGGACGGGCCCCTCTCGGCTTCCGTAGTCCATTTGCCCCCGGAGCCTGCCAGACCCCTGGCCCCAGGGGCGGGCCGTGCTGAGTCCCCCGAGCGCCTCCTGGGTTCCTGCCACCACCCTTGGGCCGGGATGAGGTGCCACCTTGTGCGTAGAAGCCCTGCACACAGGCAAGAAGCCCCCCAGGCCCGCGGGCGCGCCCGACCCTGGAGCCCCCTGGCTGGCTGCAGCCACAGGGAATGGGGGTTCTGAGTTGGCAGCCCCCATTCCCGAAGCATCCACGGGCAGTTCCCCGAAGGGGCTGACACCGGCTGCGCCTCAGCAGCCAGACAACCTCCCTCCCTCTGCTCGGGCACTGCAAGCCACACAGCCACTTGTGTCCCCTGTGTCCCTGGAGGCCGCAGCGCGTTTTGGGTTTTGGCGCGGACGGGCCCCTCTCGGCTTCCGTAGTCCATTTGCCCCAGAGCCTGCCAGACCCCTGGCCCCAGGGGCGGGCCCTGCTGAGTCCCCGAGCGCCTCCTGGGTTCCTGCCACCACCCTTGGGCCGGGATGAGGTGCACCTTGTGCGTAGAAGCCCTGCACACAGGCAAGAAGCCCCCAGGCCCGCGGGCGCGCCCGACCCTGGAGCCCCCTGGCTGGCTGCAGCCACAGGGAATGGGGGTTCTGAGTTGGCAGCCCGCATTCCCGAAGCATCCACGGGGCAGTTCCCCGAAGGGCTGACACCGGCTGCGCCTCAGCAGCCAGACAACCTCCCTCCCTCTGGTCGGGCACTGCAAGCCACACAGCCACTTGTGTCCCCTGTGTCCCTGGAGGCCGCAGCGCATTTGGGTTTTGGCGCGGACGGGCCCCTCTCGGCTTCCGTAGTCCATTTGCCCCCGGAGCCTGCCAGACCCCTGGCCCCAGGGGCGGGCCCTGCTGAGTCCCCGAGCGCCTCCTGGGTTCCTGCCACCACCCTTGGGCCGGGATGAGGTGCCACCTTGTGCGTAGAAGCCCTGCACACAGGCAAGAAGCCCCCCAGGCCCGCGGGCGCGCCCGACCCTGGAGCCCCCTGGCTGGCTGCAGCCACAGGGAATGGGGGTTCTGAGTTGGCAGCCCCCATTCCCGAAGCATCCACGGGCAGTTCCCCGAAGGGCTGACACCGGCTGCGCCTCAGCAGCCAGACAACCTCCCTCCCTCTGGTCGGGCACTGCAAGCCACACAGCCACTTGTGTCCCCTGTGTCCCTGGAGGCCGCAGCGCGTTTTGGGTTTTGGCGCGGACGGGCCCCTCTCGGCTTCCGTAGTCCATTTGCCCCGGAGCCTGCCAGACCCCTGGCCCCAGGGGCGGGCCCTACTGAGTCCCCGAGCGCCTCCTGGGTTCCTGCCACCACCCTTGGGCCGGGATGAGGTGCCACCTTGTGCGTAGAAGCCCTGCACACAGGCAAGAAGCCCCCCAGGCCCGCGGGCGCGCCCGACCCTGGAGCCCCCTGGCTGGCTGCAGCCACAGGGAACGGGGGTTCTGAGTTGGCAGCCCCCATTCCCGAAGCATCCACGGGCAGTTCCCCGAAGGGCTGACACCGGCTGCGCCTCAGCAGCCAGACAACCTCCCTCCCTCTGGTCGGGCACTGCAAGCCACACAGCCACTTGTGTCCCCTGTGTCCCTGGAGGCCGCAGGGCGTTTTGGGTTTTGGCGCGGACGGGCCCCTCTCGGCTTCCGTAGTCCATTTGCCCCCGGAGCCTGCCAGACCCCTGGCCCCAGGGGCGGCCCTGCTGAGTCCCCGAGCGCCTCCTGGGTTCCTGTCACCACCCTTGGGCCGGGATGAGGTGCCACCTTGTGCGTAGAAGCCCTGCACACAGGCAAGAAGCCCCCCAGGCCCGCGGGGCGCGCCCGACCCTGGA